>NC_142570.1:16778257-17081287 GCF_041283825.1 Pyrus communis | reverse complement strand
ATTACAACAATACTAATCATAATAAGGTTCATCATCATTTGGTTGAATTGGTCCTTGACTTGATGGTGGATGTCATGGTGAACTTGGGAAATAGACATTAGAGGGCTCATCATCCTCAAAGATATTCCTTGCGGCGTTCCTTCGCATAATTTCCTTTTGCTTATTGTTGGGGCCCAAAAATGTCACGCACCAATCCAACCAAGTCTCAAGGCCCAATTGCCATGTAAAGCCTACATTCAAGCCCAAACACATGCCAAGGCGCAAGATCGATGAGGAATATATTTACCAACATGCCATGCCACAGTGTTTAAACTGTATATTCACGCCATGCTCATGCTTATTCATCATGCCATGCTTCTTTAGCCACAATTCATGCTATGCCCAAGTCACATATTTGGGCTTATCAAGTGGATTATGGTTTGGATGGTTACAGAAAGTTATTGGGCCTACGTGGAATCAGGGTCATAGAAGACTTTAGGCTACTTGGGAGCCCAAAGATCCAAGCCAATACACTTTGTATTTCACTGAAGCATCATTGAGAGAGAATTAGCCTAGTTTACCCCTTTCCCTAACAAACCAACTCCCTTAGTTAGGATTAAACTAGATTCTTGCATTAAATGCATGCTAAACCTAGCAAGTTAGGCATTTAAAACTGACTTTCTCTTCTCAGCTTACACAGACAGCCAACACACAAAAGCTATGAAGAGCGCTACCAGATTTAGGGCATGCGAAATGTCGCTCTGGGAAAGTCACGTCTCGGGAAGAGGTAATCGGTAGGTTTCAACAATGCAGCTAGTTTACACCAAAAGAGGAATAATACGATAATTAGGAATAATAAGATAGTTAGGAAGAAAGGAAAGGAAGACCAAGCCACAAAGGGATATTCCGTTGAAACCTAGAGAAGAAGCCTTCACTTACATAAGGGGAGGATTGGAAGAACACATATGGGATTGGAAGAACATAGAGGAGAAATAGAGAAAATGTAGTGAGAAAGAACTACCCAGGAAGAAGCCTAGAAAGTTCCACTTAGCCCAGAAGCATACTTCAAGACCCAAGCATCACTATCGATGCAACATTAGTAATTTTCATAGCTTTGCATCAAACATCCCAGCCATTAGAAACCTTACTATCACCTTAGGAAAGCCTAGATTATCCAACAAAGAATGCCATGCAACCATGCAAATCCCTTCTATCTCACGTAAACTGATAATCTTCTAGCTTCCACACCACGCTTCACTTGGGCAAGTCATTATCTTGATCTTTCACACTATCTTCGAGCTGTTGATGTTACCGAGATATTTCCTAAGAAAAGCTATCTATTTTGAGATATCCCAAAACTTGTTGCGAATCCACACCAAGGGAGACAAGAGGATATTCTCATAGCCCAAGTCCACCTCGACCTAAAAGTTCCCTCTACATAAATTGGCGACTTTGTTGAGGATAGGTCGTAATCTTCATTCAATAGCTTTTCATCAAACATCACAGCCATTAGAAACCTTACTATGACCATAGGAAAGCCTAGATTATCCAACAAAGAATGCCATGCAACCATGCAAATCCTTTCTATCTCACGTAAGCTAATAATCTTCTAGCTTCCACACCACGCTTCACTTGGGCAAGTCATTATCTTGATCTTTCACGCTATCTTCAAGTTGTTGATGTTACCGGGATATTTCCTAAGACAAGCTATCTCTTTCGAGATATCCCAGAACTTGTTGCGAATCCACACCAAGGGAGACAAAAGGATATTCTCAAACCCCAAGTCCACCTCGACCTAAAAGTTCCCTCTACATAAATTGGCGACTTTGTTGAGGACAGGTCGCAATCTTCATTCAATGGCTCCTAGATCCAGAAGAAACACTACCAGGGGTGGCAACGCTTCTGTTGCAGGCAAGGCTGCTTCCCAACTCGGCGAGTTTCAACGTGAAGACCAATAAGAAATTGTTACATCTATGAAAGTGTTGAAAAACTCAATCCTGAAGCCAAGCGAGAAAGCCAATGACAAGGACTGCACGCTTAGGGAAAAAGCTTCTCAGGAGGAGTCAACTGCTCTTGCTGGCAATAGTTTTGAGAAAACACCATCATTTGTCACTCAGGAAAATGTCATAGTCATGCTCGAAAAAGAGCTACATAGGAGTTTGGAGGATTGGAAATATGTTCCTGAGCCACCATATCTAACCAGCATTCTCTACATGCCATCTAGTAAGGGATAAAAGACTCCCAACCTTATTCTCTTTGACTGGATAAAGGGTAGCCCTAGGGAACATATAAGTCATTTCATTGACACTTTGGGTCCTCCATGCTGATGACTACAACCTACGTCTTAGGGACTTTTAGAAAAGCCTAACTAATCGTACCTATACTTGGTACGCCACCTTCGCACCAGGTTCCATCCGAACCTTGGAAAAGTCGATAGGCAAGTTCTGTAAAAAATACTTCCAGCATGAGGAAAGAGACAACTGTAGGCTTTAAAACCAGTCTGGGATGGTTGACATCGCACTTAGAAGGAGAAGTAAACAATATTTATTTCCTCGCTACCTTCTCTTAGGAAGGGGACCGACGGAGCCAGTAAAGTTAACAACTTTTCAATAAGCGAAGGGAAACCCAAATTCTCAGAAAGAAGAATTGACATCACACTTGATTCCTCACCACAAACAACATCAGTAAAAAACATAACAAAGGTAAAACCTTTGGGGACGAATACGTATGGATGGAAAAAAAAAGATGTTCACATCGTCTAAAAGCTCCAAGAAGTCCTGCTTTTTCCGCATAATCTTCCCGAACCAACAGCAAGCCAGCAGGAGCTTCTTAGGCAAGTAACAGGAGAAGTCGATAACATAGTGGCTTTTTGCTATACCGAAAGGGTAAGGGGTTATCTTTAGACGTTTGATATGCTCCCACAGGGAGATTTGCGAAAAGCTAGCATAAAGGAAACTCTTCAATGGAACACTACCTATAACCTGCTCCTCAAGAGTATAGAGTTGGTCCAACTCTTGGTAGAGAAGCCCAAGGAACAACGAAGTCAGCGAAACCACATGGCCACATGCAATCACCATGGCCCAAGGAATCACTTGAAGGCTGAAGGTATCTTTACTATCACAAAAGGTAAAGCGGCCTAGCCACAAACACAACATGGCCTTGAACCTGCAGTTCGATTCTTGTTTCTTCTGCCAAAAATGTTTGACATATTCATTGACACTGAAAGCCTTGCTCGAAGATGCATGATATTGGCTCTTAACCACATGGCGTAGAAGTATGGGCATAAGACAGATAACCTGCTTCTTAGTCATAAAGACAACGTCCAAAACCATGGCCCTTATCAGGGTTGTGCACTAATTTGCAAAGCCAAGCTTAGTATCCACCCAATCTGCCCAACCAGTGGCCTTACCGCAGGAGAACTCAAAGTGGATTGGCACAGCGGGAAACAACCCACTCTCAATGCATTACTGGGAAATGCGCTTAAGATAAATAAGAGGGACCGAGTCTAGGGAAGGCTCCTCCTCCTTGAAAGCCTTGTTTTGAGCACCAAGAAGAGGCAGCATCCTGCCTCATTGAAGATGGTCCTCGGTAGTGAAAGACTCATCCACTGCAGTTAAGCACTTTGGTGATTCCGCAGTCATAACGCACCTATGGAAAGCAAGCATCAAACCATAGATACTATAAGCCAATGTAACATGTAGGAAGAAATATATAAGCATGCAAAGTGATGTAAGACAAGAAATCTACCCTAGGAAAGCAACTAGGCACACCCCGGGAAAGCAAAAGGGTACGTTCATAACATTCAAAGTCTTTCATGCAAAAGTCTAAGACTTTAACATGAGACTATTTTCCCTACATGCTTTCACACAAAACACATGCATCTTTCCCTACATATGCCATGCTATCAAAGCCCTAAAAGATCTAGCCAGGAAAAGTATGATATACGTGTACTTAAGCAAAAATAGGTTATATATGCAGTCAAGCTAATCATGCCAACCAGATGAATGCAACTGATCAATCAATCCCACTCAAGCACGCACTAACATGCAAAAAAGCTAGGCTAAATGACAATTGCATAGTATACATGGAAAGTAAAAAAGAAATCACATAGGGCAAATGCACATGATTTTGAAGCTGTAAAACTACCCCAGAAGTGGAGTTTGATTTCCTGAAAGAATGACCCTCACCTCTTGTGCATCCATGTTCAAACCCTAAAATCTTTGAAACACAAGATCAAAAGGAGATGCATGCCTAATTCCATCACCATGGCAGACAGAGAAGACAAAAGGAGAAGAAAAATTCAAAAAATGGGTCAAGGGAAGGATTTCCTTACCTGAGTAAAGCCTTGTCGTAGAGCACGAAAAGCACGAACAAGAAAACACAACCCAACGCATAAGGCATAGAAGAATTTGGAGAGAAAGGAAGTTGTGAAAAATTTGAAGAATGAAGGATTATTAAAGGATGAGAGGAAGAGCAAGGACAAATTAAATACTTGTCTTAGGAAGAAGAGTTGTTTGTAATGGTTACCAAGTGTAGACGGGGGAATGCCCAAAGTTCTCCATATGATTGGACGTGCACAGGAAGCAAGGGAACACAATGGCAGAGATTTATCTGCTACCATGCGGGAAGAGGAAAAGTCCCATCAGGATGCCCACGTTTAAACAAGAGAATCCATTGGGCCTGGGGTTGATTATTCAACCCACTCAAAGTTTGTCATAGCCAAAATAATCAAAGGGGCTAATGTTAGGGCCTAAAAATATCCCACACCAATCCAACCAAGTCTCATGGCCCAATTGTCATGCAAAGCCTACATTCAAGCCTAAACACATGCCAAGGCGCAAGATGGACGAGGAATATATTTACCAACATGCCATGCCACGATGTTTAAACTGGATATTTAAGCCATGCTCATGCTTCTTCATCACGCTATACTTCCTTAGCCACAATTCATGCTAAGTCCAAGTCATGTATTCCGAGCTTGTCAAGTAGATTATGGTGTGGATGGTTACGAAAGGTTATCAGGCCTATGTGGAATCAAGGTCATGGAAAACTTTGGGTTGCTTAGGAGCCCAAGGATCCAAGCCCATACCCTTTGTATTTCCCGTAGGCATCATTCAGAGAGAATTAGCCTAGTTTACCTCTTTTCCCTAGCAAGCTAACACCCTTAGTTAGGATTAAGCTAGATTCTAGCATTAAATACATGCTAAGCCTAGCAAGTCAGGCATTTAATACTGACTTTTCCTTCCCAACTTGCACAGACAGCCAATACGCAAAAGCCAGAAAGCGTGTTACCAGATTTAGCGCATGTAGAAAGCCACGTCTTGGGAAAGGGCACTTTACTGGTCTCAACAGTGTAGCTAGTTTACACCAAAATGAGAATAATAGGATAGCTAGGGAGAAAGGAAGGGAAATCCAAGCCATAAAGGGATATTCCCTTGAAACCTAGAGAAAAGGCCTTCACTTACATAAGGAGAGGATTGGAAGAACACATATGGGATTGGAAGAACACATAAGAGAAATAGAGAAAAAGTAGTGAGAGAGAACAACCTAGGAAAAAGCCTAGAAAGTTCCTCTTAGCTCAGAAGCATAGTCCAAGCCTAGGCATCACCATCCATGCAACCTTAGTAATTTCCATAGCTTTGCATCAAACATCATAACCATTAAAAACCTTAGTATCACCTTAGGAAAGCCTAGATTATCCAGCAAAGAATGCCATGCAACCATGCAAATCCCTTCTCTCTCATGTAAACTGATAATATTCTAGCTTTCACACCACGCTTCACTTGAGCAAGTCATTATCTTGATCTTTCACGCTATCTTCGAGCCGGTTGATGTTACCGGGGTATTTCCTAAGACAAGCTATCTATTTTGAGATATCGTGGGACTTGTTGTGAATCTGCACCAAGGGAGATAAAAGGACATTCTCAAAGCTCAAGTCCACCTAGACCTAAAAGTCCCCCAACACTTATCACGAAAGAACTTCTTCCTATTTGGAGTGTATTTATTGAGGTCCTCCCTCATTATTCAAAATCGAAGCTTTCTTTCTCTAAACCGTTCCTTGCATCTTCCTTTTTTCGCTTGCTCTTCTCAAAGAACAAACGCATTCGGACCATTTCTTCCTTGGTTTCCCCTCAACCTAAATTTTTCAACTTCAAAACAAAGCTTTGTAATAGTCAGATCTTTCATCTTCCATTTTCTATGCTTCCTTTTGCTTATCTCTTCCACCTTTTGCTTATCTTTTCCAAGGGGCTTGAAAGAGAAGAAGATGGAGTCACCGAATGGTCAACTTGATTTCCAACAATAACGTTTGATGCCTCATGAGCAAATAATTTTGCTCATTGTTGGTTTGCATTGGTTTTTCGCCTTGGACTATAATTGACGGCGTCCAAAGTATATATAACTTAAAAGTTTATTTTTTGGTCTTAGTTCTTCTCTTGTGAATCGTCATTGCTTTGTCACCCTATGTAAGGAATACATAAAGATCAATTAGTTGCAAAATAAGAATGTAGACATAAAAAATAAACTATGAAAGGAGACACTTACCACTTCTTGGACTCTCCTTCCACTAGCCATGTCAACCACGGATCTCTCCAAGCTTCCCTTCCATAAAGCGCATGCTTTGTTGATAATCATCCACCAATCATAAACACTAACACCTTCTCTTCGGTTGGTGTTAGAGTTAGGCTGAACTTATCAACAATTTTAGCCCACAAAACCTTTTTATTTTGATTTTTGCCAACGACACAATCTTCTACCCTCGTTCTACTTACCGGGACATCGCTGGAAAGAATCAAATGATCATTTGCTCTCGTCTTACTTCTAGACACCTTGTATGGTGCACGCTACTTCTTGATGTACTCCATTAGCTGATTCACGAAGGTCGTCTGATGCACGAGGGTGCTTATCAAATCTGTTAACTACAAAGGCAGGTGTTGATCGCTATTTGTTGCATAAGAGCTTAGATGATGGGCATCTCCGTAAGTGGTGGAATTGTAATGAGCTGCAGGTGAAAAATTCAAGCCAGATAAGAAAACCTACTGAAAATGGGGTGAAAATATCCCCAGTTCAGTCGCCAATCCGACAGTTGATGTGGTAGTTAGGTCTGAACCAGAGTCGGTTCAGTGGCATGGATTTGGGTTGGCTGAACCAGCTTAGAAACTGGTCTAGGAACCTAAAGTTTAGTAGGGCGCACGGTGGTGGTGCTCTGTCACAGTAGGGCTTCTCTTGCTATCACGTTGAGCCGTGAAGTTCATCGAAGTGAGGCCACATCTTGGTTTCTGTCATCCATTCTGTATTCGACGTAGGGTGTTCGGTTCGTCATGGTTTCAGAATTTTATACCATTAGATCCTTTCCCAAGGACTGATCTAGAAATTTTCTAAGAAAAAATCAATGACTAGGAGCGTACAGTAAATTCAACATTACAGAAAATTTCAAAGAATGAATGCTCGAGCATTTTTCGAGTATTTAAATTAGGCTCTCAATGAAAGCACCAATTCTTGGTAGCAAAAATGGACCATCTTAGTCTTGATGAATTTGTACCTACAAAACAATAAACACCTTTGATTAAGGCCAAAGCCTCACGCACCCATGAGGTAGGGGGTTTGGTCAATGGATCTTTGATGCTTAATTTAGTAACTTAAAAAAAAAGTGTTTAGGGCTTAAGTGTGCATCAAAAGCTTACTAGAAAATGGTGTAGGTGGAGTATTTATAGGGAGGTGGCTGGCCATAGGGTTAGGGTTTTTCCCCTACACATGTTGGCCACCTATTGGTCAAGGTGTGTCATCTGTAGGTAGGAAAGAATTATCCCGAAGATATTAATTATGAGATAAATCTTAGGATTACTAGGTAAGTATCCTTGATTAATTGTGATGATGATTTCTTACTTGGTTGAGTTAATCTTGAATCAAGAATATATTAAAGATCAGATTTGGTGATTAATTCTATCATTAATGCCTTTGACTTTTCCATGCCACAAGCAAGGGAGCTTGATGTAGTGAAAGTCAACTGCTAAATCCTCCAGAGATGTTGAGCTGTGCGGGAATATTTGTTGGCCCTGCCCATTTAATGAGGGAAACCTTGTCTTGTTTAGGAAAAAGGTGACTTGTCGTGTTCTAAATTTTCGAGATTAATTTTCACTCCACAAATACCAAAAATACAAAAATTGGGACTAGACCAATAAAGGACCATGAATGGGAGAAGGTTAATGATTAAGGTGGTGGCGGGTTCGACCAAAGGGAAGATAGGGCATTGGTAGTGTTTAGGAAGAGACGGGTGACAGTGGACATGCGACGGTGTTTTTCCTTTTTACAAGGTCACTTTGTTCGGGGGTTTGGGAACATGAGAAACGGCGAACAATCCCAGTTTGATGACTGAAGATTTTAAAGGAATTATTGATGTATTCCGTACCACCATTGGTTTGAATAAATCTAATGGCGGAGTTAAATACATTGCGCACCATATTATAAAGTGATTAAAAATGCTTGAAAACTTCAAATTTAGCACGCACAGGAAAAATCCAAAAGCAACGGCTATAGTCATCCATAAATAATACATAATAACGAAAACTAGATAGAGACAGAGTAGAAGACATCCAAACACCTAAATGAATTGAATAAAACGAAAAAGGAGCAATAATTTTATTGGAATTAAAAGGTTATATGTGCGACTTAAGGTATCGTTTGGTATGCAGACGGGACGGGACGGAACGGAACGGAATGGGACGGAACGGGACAGGACGGAACGGAACGGAGCGGGAGCAAAGATGCCCTCGGATGGAAACGAGGAAGAAGAAGGAGACGGAGAGGTTATAATTTTGTATTCCACGGATGTGGAACGAGTCGTTCCAGGGGGTTGAGGTGGAACGAAAATTCACCCAAAACTCGTCCCGTGGAACAGCTCGTTCCACCCATTTTAGGCGCACCAAACGTGGGACGGAACGTCTTGTCCCACTCTATTCCGTCCCATCCCACGTACCAAACGGTACCTGAATGCACAAGGCTTACAAAATACCTTATTTAATTGAGACATAGAACCTAAAAACAATTTAGATAAAACTTTGGAAGACGGATGACCAAGACGAGAGTGCCATAAGGAGAACAAGGCAACATGGAAGGCTTACGTATGAGACGATGACATGGGATAGAGATGAACCTCACAATGACCCTGAAACAACGGAGAATCAATGTAAAAGTCATAAATTACTTGACCAAAAGGATGAATAGTAACAATGACGAAATTATCTTTAGTAAATTGAGAAGCAGAGAGAAAACTTTTCTTGAAAGAAGGAACATAAAAGAAATTATTTAATTTGAATTAACAAGAACCTAAGGTAAAAGGAAGAGAGCCAGTGTGAGTTATAGGAAGTGAAGCTTTGTTACCTACGAGAACAGAACTATTACCAGTAAAAGGAGATGGGTCTTGGAGTGCAGCTTCATTATTTCTCATGCGGTGAGTGGCTCCTGTATCAAAATACCAAATAGGATCATGAGAAACACCAGATAGAAATGCACGATAGCCTACAAAAGGAGGAGCTAGGCGATACAGACAAGCAAAGATATTGTGGCCAGGAGAGTTACAAAAATTACACCAAAAACTAGGACGAGCACCAAGAATACCTTGTTGATTATTAGGTTAAACCCTATTGGTTGGGCTACCAACCATTGCGAGGACCGTGACCACAATGTCCCCAGTCGCTGCGTAGGCGCTAGTTGTAGCCACCATGACCAGGATTCCTATTGCGAGGTTGCTGGGCCTAGAAGGTAGTAGGGTGCTGCGGGCCATTAGGCTGCAAAGGTTGGGCCACGGGCTGCAAGGGTTGTTGAGAAGGAGTAGCAACACAAAAGATGACAGTAAGGAGAGCATGAGCTACTGTCTAGTCCTCATTTGGGCCTCAAAGGTCAGGAGACGGGAGCAGAGGTCAGGAAATTCTGGCAAGGGAGGAAAATTGAAAACAACAGTGATAAGCATTGAACCCCAAGACCTTTAAGTACAGAGGCCACCAAATCATTACTAGAGACAGGTTGATTACTTGCAGCAAGAGAATCATTAATAAACTTAGCTTGTTGAAACGGGAGCCTTTGGAAACTCCTAGAGGTTGACACCACAGACACTCCCAGATTGCTTGAGTTGAGGTTTTACCAACAATGAGTGACAAAATAGGTCTGGAAATGGTGGAAGTCAAACAATTGACAACCAATCGATCCGTCTGAAGCAACGTAGCGAAAGCCAGATTCGGTTTAGCAGGCTCCTCGTCAAGAATAGGAAGGGTGCCATCCATGTAGCCAAATAAATGATGACCCAGAAGAAATGGCTTCATCTGACTAAGCTAAAATAGGTAATTAGTTTTGGTGAGTTTCAGAAAGTGGGCAACTTTAGAACTGGAGAGAAAGGTCTGGTAGTGGTGGAAGAGGATGAAGCTTGAGTGGCCATGGGAAGGAGGGATAGGAGAGGGTCACGACAAGGAAAAATTTGGGAAAGGGAAAAGAGGGGGACGGCTAGATTTAGGGAAAAAGGACGCTAGGGTTTTACCAAGAGAAAACCTAAACGAGTTATACCATAAAACCTAGGCCCATAAGAATTTACAAAACCTAGCCTCACATAATCTTAACTGAATTCGCCTACACTAACACAAACCAGGGAATTGGACTCTCTTTGATGACATGAATGAGTGAGCAAGTTTTAGGATTATTATCGTAGAAACAAGTTTGTATAAAAATCAGGTGTGGTAGACGAGGTGATTCTGCTTACCTTTATTTTATTATTATTTTTCACTCGAGGACATCCGGTCAGAAGATTTTTTTCCCCACCACCCCAAACCCGCATGCTTTATAAAATCTTTGTCACTATTCCCAAGTTTTGTCTCAGCTTCTCCACAATCCTATGTTCACTAATCACATGGTTCTTATTAATTTTTGGGAAGTCAAATATTAATTTTTAAACTTTAAACTATAGATATACCTACGATATATCCACGATATGTTAGAACTGATCATTTCGACAATTAATTTGCAAAATAATCAGCTACCTTAGTTTTTTTCTCTCTTTTTCATTACATCAATAGTCAAGTAACGAAACAAATAAAAAGAAAAGAACATGCAACATAATTCTTGATAATTACTCTCAATGTGTAATAGAAAAATTCAAATATGGACAGATCGAATCAGAGAATGCAATGCATAATAACATTTTCCACTTACCGTACTCATTTCTGTCCAAGTTTTAAGTCTCAATTCGTAACACACATTTTTTCTGTCCACATGTGAGCTCCACGGCATATTGTCCCCTCCGAGCTTTTTCTTGCAGCTGACACAATTCACCGTTAGTCTTTATCCCCTAAAAAAAAAAAAAAAAAATTGATTCCCAATTCATGCATCTTAAGCGCCCCCCACCCCTACCCCCACCCCACCATGTCTGACCATCAAGCGGAACTCTTATGAAACGGACTCATTCCAGCAAGTGATGTAATGTCTTCTTATTACTAAAGAGAAACCGCACCTAGCGGTAAAATCATTTCGTACAAGTTGTTCTTGTGAACTATTTTGGACAATTAGCAAGAATGCTCAGTTTTTTATATTTGGTTGCATAAATAATTAGTGTTTATTATGTCTTTATTGTATCATCGTTATGTTGTTGTTATCTTATCGTTAAATCATCAATATATGATCAATATGTTGTCGTTACTAAAAAATAATCATTTTGGAACCAAACTTAAAAGATTAATCATTCTTGCTAATTGCCCAACTATTTTTTGGTCAAGATTGCTCTTGTGAACTC
This sequence comes from Pyrus communis, assembly GCF_041283825.1. NCBI lineage: Eukaryota > Viridiplantae > Streptophyta > Magnoliopsida > Rosales > Rosaceae > Pyrus > Pyrus communis. Next base: position 17,069,535 of record NC_142570.1, on the reverse strand, counting down.
AGAACCAATAAATTGGAGGCTTTTTAGCCAAAATGGTGTTTGAGGTTGGCATAACTGCTCACTTTGATCCTTGATAATGAAATCAATATGAATGATCCATGAGTTTGTCCATTGTAAATCATTTGGTCATTCTGTGAAGAATTGCCAATATCCTCGTTAAGATGATGAGCTAGTTTGACAAAAATACCATTAAAAGTGATTACTTGATCGTTCACGTAAGAATTTAACGAGGATATTAACAGATTTTTCACCAAATGACCAAAATGATTTATGGTACCCAAACTCAGAAACTATTTTTGTCGATTTTCATTATCAAGGATCAAACTGAAAAGTTATGACAATGCCATAAATTGGATTCACCATCTTAGCTCGATAACTTGGTTGATTAGTCGTGTCTAGAACTCTATTTTAATAGTTTAACAGCTTAGTTGGTACTTTGTCATACTATTTCAAGCACAAATGCAATGAGAGATCAGAAATGTTGCAACTTTCAAGTACATACTTTGAACAAGATAAGGATCTCAAATTTTTATATTCCTGCTTCACCTCTTTTTGGAGATTGCATTTGTGACGTGTAAAATCGATTCACACTAGATTTGGTCGTCCACAGATAAGGGATGTCCATATGCCAACAATAATATTATAATCACATTGAATCAAGGCTTTGGTTTAACCATTTTAACGAAAAACTGTTCGCTTTAACGAAAAACTACATATTTACATTAAAAAGTCAATCTTCGTATTATTTATTTTATCCTTTATTTTATCCTTATCATTAAAATTCAAATGATTAAACATGTTACGGCCTGTCACACATACGTACTAGACTAATTATCTAATCTTATCACTACTATTGCTTACATTATACATGTATGATTAAGCAGGTAACATTAGAACAACCCGCATGTGTATGTGTATGTTGTTGCGTGACTTTTGATAAACTTAAAAAAATGATTCCATAAAGTTTGAGAAAAGAAAACTAATCAAATGAACATTGAAATAATGTTATGAATTTAATGATGATCATTTAAAGGTTTTTTAGCCAAAATAGTTCTTGAGATTTGCATAACTTATCACTTTGGTCTCTGAGGTTTGAAATCAATAGAAGTGATTCCTGAGTTTATCCATCATTAATCATTTTGGTCCTTAAAAAATTATGTTAAATGAGCAAAATGACAAAAATACCTCAATTTAATGAACAATGGATCAAATGATTTGACAAAAATTGAGGGTATTGTTGTCATTTTAGCTTTATTTAATGAAGATTTTTCATGGAAGTATCAAAATGATTGATAGTGGACAACCTCAGATACTACTTCTATTGATTTCAAATTTCAGGTACCAAAGTGAAGAGTTATACAAATCTCAAAGACTATTTTGGCAAAAAGGCCTCATTTAAATAAGTGAAATGCTTTTATACTTTTTTTTAACAAATAATAATATTTACACTAAGGGGATAGGAAAGTATACTAAGTCTTGCAATGAGTTTATTATAATAATGTAGTTCACTTTCATCTTTGACGAGAATTGAATCTAACTAATACCTTTCACTTACAAGTAAAAAAGAAACACCACTAAACTGTACTATTAAATGGCAAAAGTTTTTATACTCATTGAGTTTTTAGAAAAATAGTGGAAAGATGTATCACTATCACGTATCTTCCCAACCTACTTACTCTAATACCTAACAAGGCCTAGCCTTCTATCTGTACAAGACTACTCATCTATACGAGGAGATAAGATACGAATGACCTAAAATCTGGAGATAATCTCAAAGATTGATTGATTGACACGAACAAAAACATAAACAATTTTAATAAAGTTTTGGATTCAGACAGAGTTAATCTTTGTCGGAAGAGCATCATCTTCCGATTTACTTTGTTGGGATTCTAAAGATCTCTATATTTTAATTATTCATCGTATATCGTATGGTTAGTTTACATCAAATATTATTTATGTTTAATTTTAAATAAAAAATCAAATAATTTCTGACCGCACGATACATGATGAATAACTAAAATGTGAAAATTCTTAAAATCTCTACAAAAGATCCGGATGGGATCCAATTCCGTTGTCATCCTAAAATATCAAGAAAAAGCAAAACATGACATGTCCTCTAACAAACCTCCTCCTCATTTTCCTTTTCATGGTTAGTTATTTAGGGCTGGTATGACACTAAGAAACCATAATATTAAGTTGCAGATGATCAGTCTCTTTAGTATTACACTTTAAAAAAATAAAACAAATTTTTTTAATTGAGGACGTCAAATGTGTTTGGAAAAGCAAAAGGATGATCTCCCATGTTTCTAAAAAAGAATGTTTTTTTATTTTCTTTCAAAGCATAGTAATTAGTTCTCATTTATGAAAACTTTAAATGATAAGTATATCCTTCATATGTTACAAAATTATAATCATTATTCCTACATTATTCTCTTTTTAATTATTATATTATATTAAATATCATATTATTTTTAGTCATTTAACAAGTGGCAATGCATTGCTAGCGACCAGAGCAACATTATTGACCCTTCTTCTAGCATTCTTTATATTCCCATCCATAAAACGACATCACAACCCATCAAGGCAAATGCCTTCATCAGTGAATGCAGCACTAACCCATGTCTCCACATTGCTCATTTACCAGATCAAGTCCTTGCCCAAACGCCCTCCCTCCACATATGCCCTAGTTCCCCATGTTCTCTATACGCAGTCCTTGACAGCTCTCTACTCCCTAGGCTGCACTAACCCATGTCTCCACATTGCTCATTTACCACATCAAGTCCTTGCCCAAACGCCCTCCACATATGCCCTAGTTCCCCATGTTCTCTATACGCAGTCCTTGACAGCTCTCTACTCCCTAGGCTTAATCTGCCTAACCCTAGTTAGCTTCGCCACGAAGGACGCGGCAGACCGCAGCCGGGCTAGGCTCACTGTCAAGGCAGTTTGGGCTAGTTGCCTTTCACTTTGCCTTATTGCACTTGTGTATGCTGCAAGGCTTTGGAGACAGAGTGTAGGGTACTGAGTGGTTCTGCACGATGCTTTGATGAAATCTGTCGAGCTTGAGAGTCTGGCAACTGCGGCCCTGTCGACCGTGCCAAACATGGAAAAAACATGGAAGAGACGGACTACAAAGGAAAGGAAAGGAAAATATCGCCAAGTCTTGCGATGTCTCTAAGGATGGAGATGCACATGATTTGAATGAGTGTGAAAGTTGATACAAGAGAGAGCTCATAATAAGGCTTTTTATTTTGTTGGTTATTGAATAAAAGGACCGTTTCACAGATGTGGACATAACGACATTACCTAGAATGATGCATCTGAGTTTAAATCTTTTTTTTCGTAGTTTAGATTAATTTAAAGTAAAAAATTATCCTTAAAAATGAAGTGGCCACATGGCCAAAATTGGACACTCAACTCAGCCCAAAAGCTCTCCTAACTCCACATTTGCTAGAACATATGTGTTTTCTCTATGCATTCGAGTTTAAATCTCCGTTCTCATAATTTGAATTAATGTAAAGTACAATATCGTCGATACAAAAAGATCACCAATTCTTTTCTGTATTAAATAATCTACATCTTATCATCTATTTTGTGGAGTTGACGTAAGCCTAACCCTTTTAATTAATTCCAAAGCACCTAATTATCTACTTATTACATTGAATTTTAATAGGTTGGGGGAAAAAGTACAATGAAAGTAAGATTTGGCCAACAAATATTAGTCCAGTGTTGAGTTACTGTTAAATGGTCCACCATAAAAACTAAATATACAACTGTTCAATAACTAGTCTAAGAGTACTAATAGTTACAAAAAGTACTTCGGGAGCGGGATTCGATACTTCAAGGCGACCAGTGGATCAATTGGCTGATCCCGTAATCCCGCACCTTCAAGGGCAGAATGGGACTTTAAGCATGAAACAGAAGGGCCAATGACCGTTACTATATGGCAAGTTGCTCAAACCCTCATGCATAATTATCTCAAGTTTTACTATTATTTTTAAGTAATGCAAAAAACCCTACGCACCCACCTTCAACTAAAAGCATACACAGAAAAGCAAGGATATGTTATTTATGCAAGTCCAGAGCTCGTTGTTTTGAGACAAACCCAGAAAGATAGGGCACTAACTCAACAGAAACATGCACCAAACAGAGGCACTTATAAATTAATGAAATATTGCAGCCATTTTGGATGTTTGCATAATCTTGTAGGAAAATTCTATGGTACTTATGAACATCACACATATCAGTTTTGAGTAAGAATCTGTCAGCAAAGTGATCTATTCACTGATAGGGAAAAGAAAAAAACGTGAACGGTGAGAAGATTGATGATAACATAGAATGCTGAATTCTCTACAGGATTTGATTGAACAACAAGAAAATGACGAAGAAAATTAATGAATTTGATTCCATAACCCTTGTTTACTGGAAACATATCAATAGACTACAACGTTATGCTAATCAGTCTCATCCCACCAAATATTGACTGTTATTAACATTTCATATGTACCAAATTTACTGTAACTATATTACTTATATTTGTGATGACGAAGATGAAACTATGATTTTTCGTAATAGTAGAAAGATGTAGGATGTCTCTATATGTATATCATTGCCTGCCAAAGCATGTAGTGATACAATAGTGTTCCCAATGTTTACAGTTTCCTTTTCTTTCTGAATCTAAATACATATTCCACTGTATATGGTATGGAAAAACATGGACAGATTAATGTAACTAAAAACATGTTCAAAAAACTAATCAAGCACTAAATATTTACCACCTCAGTACTACGCTGTCATGTTCTTGAGAACAGCCCCACGAGACTTTTGCATGAACTCAGCAGCTTGCTTCTGAAAGACATAAATTAACACTGATAACTTCACAGTTTAAGTCACCATACTGAATAAGATTTAGCAGTAACTTTTTATGTGCTTGTATATCTGGTTACAGATATCTTGAGCTACAGGAGTTCAAATGGCACATAATGTACCGAGGAAAACGTTGACCTCTACGAGAAGTTGGATTCGCATAAAATGAGACCAAAACACGGTTGCCTTCGATTAAGTTTTAGAACAGAAAATATCTTGCACTTTTACTACATATCTAAGTCCTCTCTATATGTGATCTTCTAAAGGCCAGTCCAACAGAATAGAAAGCTTTTTTTCGTAACTTTTGCGTATTAGGTTAGCGTTCGGGCAGTTTTTCTTTAATACGAGACTGAGCTTTGTGTTCCTTACTGAGCAGTGAGACGACAGATAAGGAACTAAGTTGCACCTTTTGAGTTGATTGAGAAAGTGCTTCGTTACATATTCTTCCTTCATTTATAATAATATGAAACTTCCATCAGAACATCTACTACCCTGTTAGGAGCATATTTAGGCGACTTAGTTAGCTTGTTTTCTTACATTTATGTTGTTAGTTCATAATTATTTTAGTATTTTAAGCTATTTTCGTGTGTTTATAGGTTCATTTGGCTAAGGTAGCAAGAAGGTGCATTTTGGAGCAAAATTGGACTTGGAATGGATAGCATATGCTTGGAGCAAAAGGGATGGACGAAATTGAAGGATTCCTAATCAAAGAAGGATTCCTAATCAAAAAAGGATTCCTAGTCAAAGAATGTCTCCTACTTGAAGTAGGAAAGTTAAGCCAAGATTTCCTATTTTGGTTTGACCTTTCCTAATCCTAAAAGCCCTATGTTCCAGCAACATTGAAAGATTCTTATGCATTTTAGGACACAAACTAAACCTTCCTTGCACCCTTATTGCCCTTGCCGTGCATTGCATAAACCTGCCCTTTCCTTGCTGTGCAAGGGGAATGCTTATTCCCTATTTTGTGTCACAAGATCACATTCCTCTTTCACCTTAGTTAATGCCGCACCTTGCATTCCTATTCTATCCTAAATCCTTGCCTAATTTCAGTCTTAAAACACATTCCCTTTCCTACTCTTTTTGCCTACGAATCAATTGACATTTTTCACAAATTTTACGAACGGAGGCCCTTATTTTCATATTTGTCATTCCTTTTTTTCCGCAAGTTTCCTTTCCTTTTTCCCTTTGATTTCTGACTTTATGTCTCATTTTCCTTATGGATTTGGGGTCTAATTCTTTCCTAAACTATTGAATAAAAGTTAAGACCCCTTTCCTTCAAATAAATAGTCAATGCCGCACCCATAGAGAACCCTATTCACTCACTCACACAATATGCCATCCTTCATCCTTACCACCTACCTTTGCCGCAGCCTTCATCCTCTCTTCCACCACTCCCATACTTTCATACCTTCAACCAAACATCCATACACCATTTCTATCCCTTGCGGCACCCCCCTACCAACCTAAATCCACTCCTAACCCAGAAATCCATCCAAAATCACCCCTAAACCCTTTGTGCCGCAGCATAGCAAGGAAGAAGAAGAGAAGAAGAAGCCTTGGACGTTTTTGCATTCAAGTTGGAGTGTTGGAACGTTTGTAGGTGTAATCTATCTTTTATTTTCAATGTTTAATTCAAGTTTTCTTTGTTTTGTTGTGAACATGAGAGGCTAAACCTGTTTTAGCTAGGGGAGGCTTTGAAACCATGATTATGTTTGTGATATGAATTGATTAATTCCAGTTGTGATTTCATAAATTGTGAATGCAATTTACTTAACCGTTTGATAGATAACTTATTCTTGTATGTTGATTAGGGAGACCTACTTAATTTGCATGCTTGAATTTGGTGCTAGAATATAAGGGAGTTTCACATAATCGTCACAAACTTATGTTCATAAGTAGTTAAGGTTGTTTTCACAATCATGTTAAGTAAATTCCGAGTATGAGTATCATGATGTCATAGTTACGAATGCTTTGTCAATACTTATGATTTTCATAGAACGTAATGATTTTTTATTGTATCTTTATTATGATGTCATGTAGAGAACTTTTGAAGAATGCTTTGGGTTGTCGAATGATGTCATCCAATCCAATAACTAAAGGAAAATTTGAAGGTTAATTAGTGATGTCACGGTTAATCTGGGGTGTTGAGGTTCATGGTTTATCGAAAAAGCAATTGGAAATCAATTTGTATTCGAATGTATCATGTGTGGAAAAGAATCCTCTAGCTAGTTAATCATCCATAGTTTTTCCTAAATTCGTCCAAATCTTATTTAAGTCTTTTAGTTACTTGTTTTTATCTTAAATTCGTCAAAAACCCAATCCCCTTTCCTTAGTTGAGTCAAATATGTCCTATTGTGTGTTTTTAAGTATTTTGAGTCAAAACCAATTCTATTTTCGTCCAAATTAAGTCCTAGAGTCTAGTTTGAGTCTATTTGATTGTTTTGTGTTGTTTTGAGTCTTTTGAGTTTGTTTTGAGTCATACAAGTTTAGTTAAGAGTCTTTTGAGTTTGTTTAAGTGTTTTTAAGCATATTTTTGTATCTTTGAGTCAGTTTTCATTAGATTAGCAATCCCTTCTAATCCCCGGCCTAGAACGATCCTTACTTATATCGTTACTACAATTGTCAAAAAGAGCGTTTAATTTGAGTGCTATTATTTATCACATCATACCCTAGTAAGTATTAGCATGTTAAAGGTGAATATGGTTTATTTTATGGGGGATCTTCAAATTTCCCTGCCTCAAAATCGAAAATAAAACAAAGGATGAAACGAATTATGTCATACAATTTGAAAGAAGCTTTCCCAAGGCGATTTACCTGGTTACCTTTGTGTGCATTTGCTATGTTTTCATCAAGAAGAGTAAAAAAGGATCGATTAAGTTTGTTGGGTTCAACCATCTCTAGTAACTGCATTGTCAAGATTAATTTAGTTGAGCAACATAGAGTACTTAAATATTAAACTTCAAAGTTTGAAGAGTGAAGAGTGAAAAGGGCAGCATACGGTTTGTTTTTACATCCTTTGAAGACATGACTTTGGTCAGACTTAGCTTCGCTTTAATAAGGTCAGTTTGCGTTTTGTCATATGTTTTTGTAATAGAGTGGAGCATTTCAGTAAGCAGGCAAGAACACCAAGTCTTTCTCAAAAAAGTTCGTGAACTCTCTAACAGACCTGTTCCTTCCTGCAGGGCTTTCTGCAATGCTTCCAACTCAATCAGTTATCTTCTATATCCTAGAAACACCATTAGAAAACCGAATGTATAGTTTCAGTGAGGAACCTGAATACACAGTTTCAGAAATTAACCCAAATTTATATATTCAGTAAGGAACCTGAGTTTTTGAAACAGCAAACCGGAGCTAACCAAGCTCATATTTTAGGTGTGAGAAAAATTCCTTGTTCAATCTGCATATAACATATGTAAGGGAAAAAATAGAATTGGGGAAGCAAGTCCAATGTTTTTGGAGAAAAGTTTCAAGAAAATATATAACCTATAAGAACAATAGTGGAAGAAAGGTGGGACTAAGGGTTCAAAATTTAGTGGTAGTTCATTTAACTTGAGGAAACAAAATAACTAAATCATAAAATGTAAATGCTAGATTTATTAATAACTCTTGAACAAAAAGTCACAAAGTCACAGCAAGGGGAACCTGTCACAGCAAGGGGAACCTGCAGCTAGCCCTACTTTTCAGTAGCAGCAAGTCTTATCGCTGCCCTTCCCATTTCATGCAACAACATGTTGCTGCTCCTAGAAACTAGGGTTTTTAGGTGACTTATTGATGTAAATATCCTTAAATCAAGAAGTGCCATTGAAATCAGGAAAATGTTTTTGTTTAGTCCTTAAATCAAGGAGAAGGTGGCGTGTTCCTTCTCCCTTGTTTTTGTTTTGCTGCTTTATATTGTGCTTTTGCTGTAATCCTTTGATTCATCAGAAATACATAACAAAAACACATTTGTCAATATGGTATCAGAGTAGTGTCCTTCTTAGGCTTGACTCTGCAATTTTTTTTTTTTTTTTTACCGTGATTTTTCACTCTTCTCAACCAACAATATGGTAGAAGAAAATTCAATCAATCAAGCAGCTGAGAGCTCTCTTGCCTCACCGGCTACAAATTTCTCTGAGGTTGATATCAACCCAAATCAAAGACTCAGTTCAGTTTTGTTGAATGAGTTTAATTATCTTCCTTGGTCAAGGGCAGTCTCTTTGGCTGTTGATGGAAGGGCCAAGCTTGGCTTCATCAATGGAGTCATTAAAGCACCAGAAATTTCGTCTCCAAATTATGAAACATGGTTGTGCAAAGATCAGTTAGTTATACCATGGTTGCTGATAGGAGCATATTCATGCGACTTAAATGGCTTGTTCTCGTGCATTTACGTTATGTTTCTCTAGTTATTTTAGTCCTTTATGCTTCTTTTGTGTGTTTTCAGGTTCTAAGGGCAAGGTATGCAAAAGGATGCCTTTTGGAGCCTTTTGGAGCAAATTAGAGATTGGAATGGATATCATATGCTTGGAGCCAAGAGGATGGACGAAATTAAAGACTTGAAGTAGGAAAGTTAAATCCTAAAAGACCTCATGTTTAAGCATCATTGAAGACTCCTACGCATTTTAGAACACAAAAACAACATTCCTTGCAACCTTAGGACATTGTCGTGTGTTTCCTTGTGTCTCCCTTCCTTGCCATGCAAGGAAGGGCTTTGTTCCCTATTTTAAACACTTAAAGCATTCACTTATCATATCATTCACTTATCATATCATTCACTTATTATAAGCATTCACTTATCATATCATTCACTTATCAAACCATTCACTTATCACTTCCATTCACTTATCACTTATCACTTCCATTCACTTATCACTCACCACATATCATTCATTTATCACTTAACATATCATTCATTTATCACTTAATACATCATTCACTTATCACTTATCATACTCATAATCATCTACACATTTCAACCATTTAAACATATGCATTTCAACTCACATGCATCATCATCATGCAACCAACCTTGCCACATGCTTTCCAAGCTTTCCCCCTTCATCATTAAGCCACATTCACTCCCATTTCTCTCCCCTTAACAGCCCTAAACCGTGCATAATTAAAGGACACCATTCAACACACACATGCACCAAAAGACAACATTGGCATGCATCACATGCATTTCCAACACTTCCCCCTTTGTGCCGTGCCTTCCCTTCCACTTTCCAACCACATTCTTTCAATTCCCACTTCATCATTACACCACCTAAGCCACATGCACTCCCATTCTTTAATTCAGCCACTTAATCATTCAACCACAAAACAATCACACAACACACATGCATCCTGAAATTCTTTGCCGTGCAATCACATGCATTTCCCTTGACATTTTCAGCCATCACACTTCATCATTACACCACCATTCACTCTTTAACCCACACACACTTCACACAAACAACATTCACATGCATTCACATGCATTTCCAACACAAAACACACTCAAAACCGTGGCCACCTTTGCATTTCAGCATTCCCATTTGCATTTTCAGATTTCCAGCTTTCCAACCTAGCCACATTCACATGCATTCACTCATAATCATTCACCAAACTTGCAGCCACATTTCCACCCACCTCCTAGCTGTCATGTTCCCTCCATTACTCCTATAAATACCCTTGCATTCATTCATTCAAAGATCATCTCATTCACAACACAACACCCCTAAAACACTTCCATTCCCTCCCCTAGCCGTGAGTTCCCTTGTAATCCAAACACCATTTTTCCATTCCCCTTCCACTTCTCCACCACTCCTCTTCCATTCCACACTTCCATCCCCCAAACCAATTATCCCTAGACCTTATGCTACAATAAAGAGGAAGAGAAGAGGGCCTAAACGTTCATACAATTCAAGTTTGAGTTGTTGGAATGTTTAGGTGTTTCTTTGATTTCAATGTTTAATTTTAATTCTCTTTGTTTTGTATGAGGAACTAAACCCCCCCTTGGCTAGGGGGGGATTCGAAATATATGTTTATGCTTGCATTTTTTTACTTCTAATTGCGTTTCATAAGTTGTGGATTCAATTTGTTTAACCGTTTGATTGATAACTTATTTATGTATGTTTATTGAGAATGCGCGCTTAATTTTCATGCATGAATATGACGCTAGAATATAAGTGAGTTTCACCTAATAGTTACGAACTTATATTCACAAGTAGTGGAGGTTGCTTATAAACAATCGCGTTAAACGAATTCTTGGCATAAGTTTCATGCGTATTCCATAGTAACGAATGCCTCGTCAACACTTATAGTTTTCATGATGCTTAATGATCTTTGATTGTATCTTTATTGTGCTTTTCACGTAAAGGACTTTTGGAGAATGTTGTGAATTGCGTTGCGCTAACCCATCCAATTCATTAACTTAAGGAAAACTTGACGGTTAATTTAAGCGGACCTAATTGACCCGGGGCATTGAGAATTAATGATTTATTGAAATGCAATTGGAAATCGTTTTATTATGCAAGTATAACATATGTGGAGATGAACCCCGTAGCTAAGTTTCCATCCATTTGTTCTTTCTTTTCTTGTTTCTGTTTTCATGTTTAATTTAACTTGTTATTCAATTATGTTAAACATGTGAAACTAATTTCTTTTTAGTTAGAGGCGAATTTGAAGCCATGGACATATGTTGGTTATGATTTGATTTACTCCAGTTATGAATTCATGAACTTTAGATGTGGGTTACTTTTCTGTTTTGATTAAGAACTCGTTTATGTATGTGGGTTGAGGGTCGACACTTAATTTGCATGTCTAAACTTGATGCTAGGATATAAGGGAATTTCACCTAATCGTTATGAACTTATATTCATGAGTAGTAAAGATCGCTAGTCACGATTGTGTTTAGTAAACCCTAGGCTGGATTAACATGCGTATTCCATAGTTATGAATGCCTAGTCGATGTTTATGATTTCCGTTGAACTTAATGATCTTTGTTGAATGTCTCTATCATGCGTATTCCATGGTTAGGGACTTTGATTAGGAATAATTTGGTTGTAATGCGTATCCCATTCAATCCAATGAATCTAGGGAAATCTGAAAGTTAGTTTAAGCGAACCTAATTAACTTGGAGCATTGTCATTCATCGTTTGTTGAAGTCATAACTGGGAGTCAATTTATATGCTTATGTTCATGTGTGGATAAGGAACCCTCTAACTAGTTGTTCATCATTCTATTTCATTAATTTCGTTTTTAGAATCTGTTTTAATTCCAAGTTTCTGTTTTAGTTTAAATTCATCCAAAACCAATCCCCCATTTATTTTAAAGTGTTAGATTAGTTAGAAATACATTCATATTGTTATTTTACGTTTTTGAGTCAAATCCAAGTGATTAACAATCCCTCCTAATCCCCGGTCCAGAACGATCCCTACTTATACATATACTACAATTTGACGAAAAGAGGGTTTAATTTGTGTGCGTATAATTCTCGCATCAGTTGCTAAATTCATGAAGAGGAAAATTGCTGAAATTTTCAGCTATTCTAATTCATCACAACATCTATGGAACCAAGTGAAGGAAATGTATGGCAATCAAAACAACTCGGCCCCGTGTCTTTCAACTCAAGAGAGATGTTGTTGCTCTTCAACAAGAAAACAAGTCCTTCGTGCAACATCTTGGCAACCTTACAACTATGTGGAATGAGCTAGATATCTATCGACCTTACACCACAGATGCAACGGTGTTGTTAAAAAGAGCCGAGGAGGACAAAAATTTTCAACAACTAACAAGCTTGAGCTCGGAGTATGAAGACTTGAGAAGTCACATTTTGATGACTTTAGAGCTTCTATCTTTCTCAAGCGTTTGTACCACCATTCAACGTGAAGAAGTTAGAAAACAGGTCATGGGATTAGACACCAAAGTGGTCGCACGAGAATCATAAGCATATGCTTTGAATTATCAATCACCTGAAGTGAAGTTTTATAAAGGAAAGCGCCCCAACTTGAAGTGTGATCACTGTCTTGGAATTGGCTATCATAGGATTGGTCACACCAGGGATCGGTGCTGGATACTTCATCCTGAGTTAAAACCCAAGTTCAACAAGGACATCAAGGGACCATACAAGGTTACCGGTAGTTCACCATACAAAGTCAGTCATATGGCAAACCTGGTAGAGTCTACTTCAAATCATGCCTCAACTAATGGGTTGTTGGATTTTTCTTCAAGACCTATTGCTCTAATAAATGAATTTGCTTCGTTTCTTCAACACAAGAAAGGGAATGGAAAGGTTGAAGAGGCAACCGTAACTGAATCCGAGAACCATTATGCGATGCTTAGCAAGTTTGCAAGGTTTCTAGCAGAGGCTGAAGGTGTACCACATGAAGTTGTCCCAGGTATTCTCCATGCTTTCTCCACTGCTCTAAATAATAGTTGTGTGCATGATTGTTGAATCATTGATTCGGGTGCCACTGACCACATGACAAACCAAAGAACGAACTTGCATGAATTTCAAGATATGTCATCTCAAGTGTCTGTTGCTAACGGAAAAGAAGTCTCCGTTATGGGTAGAGGAAAAATTAGGTTAATATCGAACCAAGTTGAGTCCACTGCCCTATATGTCCCTGCCTTCCCAGTTCAACTTCTTTCCATTGGGAAAATTACCAAAACTTTAAACTGTCTTGCAATTTTCTCACCAACAAATGTAATTTTTCAAGACCTAGTCACCGGGAAGACAATTGTTGAAGGTTTCTTTCTCAATGGTCTCTACTATTTGGAATGAAAAGATTCTCTGTGCAAAGGCTTCCAAGTTAGTGCAGCCTCAAGTTCAAAACAACCCCAAGATCCACATTTATGGCACCAACGTCTAGCACATCCGTCCAACCCTATTTTGTCTAAGTTATTTCCTACTATGTGTCAATCCCTTATCAAATGTGACACTTGTAATTTCTCCAAATTTGCTAGATTACCTTTGAGTTCTTCTTTGTCTAAAGCTAGTAAGCCTTTTGAAATTGTACATTTGGATATTTGGGGTCCAATTAATGAATCATTTGATGGCTACAAATATTTTGTGACATTTGTTGATGATTTCACAAGAATTACTTGGTTATATCTCTTAAAATTCAAAAGTGAAGTGTTTACTATGTTTAAAGACTTTCACAACCTTGTTACTAATCATTTTGAGTCCAACCTTCAAACATTAAGATCGGATAATGGCACCAAGTACATGTCTAACAACATGGCACAATATTTGAGCATGCATGGCATATTTCATCAAACAAGTTATGTTGGGACGCCCCAACAAAATGGGGTGGCCGAGAGGAAAAATAGAGACCTTCTAGAGAAGACACATTCTTTGATGCTTCACATGAACATTCCTAACAAGTTTTGGTCACAAGGCGTGCTCACTGCCACATATTTGATAAACAGGCTTCCAAGTTGTCTTTTGGGGTTTAAATCACCCTATGAAGTTCTTAAACATAGGCCCATAGATTTGTCACATTTAAAAGTGTTTCGATGTACATGTTTTGTGCATATTCAAGAATCTCATCGTGATAAGTTGGATCCCTGATCTATTAAGTATGTGCTTTTGGGCGATTCTTCAACCCGGAAAGGGTATAAATGTTTTAATCCTATTACTAACAAGATTGTGGTGTCTCGAGATGTAAAATTTGAGGAGTCCATTCCTTATTTTCACAAAGGAACTGCAGATTCAAGTAAAGAGGAGACTTGGGAGGACTTGATTTCGTTGCCTAATCATATTGGGGATATTAACTTGGACTATCTTCAAGTTGATGTTACTCATGCACCTACTTCTGATGCCTCTTATGCTCCTGATTCTTCAAGCCATCAAGAGGTTGATCAAGTTGATGCCACTCATGATCTTGCTTCGGATACATCTCCCTGCAATCAAGAGGTTAATCCACTTCCAGTTCAAAAAAATCCTCCAAGAGTTCGCCAACCTCCACCCAAACTGCTGGATTATGTTACTTATGCAGCACGACATCGAATCAGTCTTGCATATCATCGCTACTCACCTTCCCATGCAGCTTTTCTCATTGCTATTTCAAACCACCATGAACCCTGTACGTTTCAGGAAGCTAACATGCATACTAAATGAAGACAAGCTATGGACGAGGAATTGCAAGCCCTTAACGACAATCACACTTGGAGTATTGTTCATCTCCCTTGTGGCAAGAAAGCTGTAGGCAGTAGGTGGGTTTACAAGCTAAAATTCCATTCTGATGGCTTTATTGAGAGTTATAAAGCATGATTGGTGGCTCAGGGTTTTACTGAAACATATGGAGTAGACTATAAGGAGACTTATGCTCCTGTGGCCAAGATGAATACAGTTCGGGTCCTTCTTTCTGTGGCAGTTAACCAAGGTTGGTTCTTATTCCAAATGGACGTAAAAAATGCATTCCTGCATGGGGAACTTGAAGAAAAAGTATATATGCAACTACCTCCTGGTCATCCTCAAGCCTCCCAAAAATGCCTTGTTTGTAAGCTCCACAAAGCCATTTATAGGTTAAAACAGTCCCCACGAGCATGGTACACTAAGTTGAGCTCAGTATTGGAAGAGGTAGGATTCTCTAGGAGTAATGCAGATTCATCTTTGTTTATTCGCATAGGTTCATTGGGTAAATTGGTGGTGTTAATTTACATCGATGATCTTATCATAACTGGCGACAATATGGAAGAGATTATGTCTCTCAAAAGGTCTCTTCATCAGAAGTTTGCTATCAAGGATCTTGGTGAGCTCAACTACTTTCTTGGCATTGAGATGGCAACTTCCCAAAATGGATTGTTTTTTAACCAAAGAAAGTACGTGTTGGATCTTCTTCGAGAGGTAAATATGCTTGATTGTAAACCAGTCACTACTTCCTTTGATTGCAAGCTCAAGTTGGATATGGCTGAGGAACTTCTCACTCACGTAAGTTACTATCAACGATTAGTTGGTAAACTTATTTATCTTACTATTACACAGCCCAATATTACTTATGTCGTGAGTCTTGTTAGCCAGTTTATGCATGCTCCCACTGTTACACATCTTCATGTTGTTAAGAGGATACTACGGTATCTCAAAGGGTCCATTGGGCATGGCATTCGCATGAGAAATAATGGTTCCACCCAAATACAAGGCTATACGGACGCAGATTAGGCGGGCAATGCTCTTAATCGAAAGTCAACCACGGGTTATTGTACTTTTATGGGTGGAAATTTGGTCACTTGGAAAAGCAAAAAACAGAATGTCATTGCTCGCTCTAGTGCTGAGGCGGAATATCGCGTAATGGTTTCCACTGCATGTGAACTTATATGGCTCAAGAGTCTTTTTTTTCGACTTGGGGTTCCCTAGCAATGCACCAATGTCACTCATGTACGATAACCAAGCCGCGATGCACATTACATCCCATCCGGTCTTCCATGAACGTACCAAGCATATTGAGGTGGATTGTCATTATGTGCGAGCTCAAGTTCAGTCCAAAGTCATTCAAACTCTCTTTACTCGTAGCCATGATCAATTGGCTGATTTGTTTACCAAGGCTTTGCTAACTACACATTTTTAACACCTTCTTGGCATGCTTGGCTCGATTGATCTTATGGATCCAGCTTGAGGGGGAGTCTTGAACAAAAAGTCACAAAGTCACAGCAAGGGGAACCTGTCACAGCAAGGGGAACCTGCAACTAGTCATAGTTTTCAGTAACAGCAAGTCTTAATGCTACTTTTCCCACTTCCTACAGCAACATGCTGCTGCTTCTAGAAACTAGGGTTTTTAGGTGACTTATTGATGTAAATCTCCTTAAATCAAGGAGTGCCATTGAAATCAGGAAAATCTTTTTGTTTAGTCCTTAAATCAAGAAGAAGGTGGCATGTTCCTTCTCCCTTGTTTTTGTTTTGCTACTTTATATTGTGCTTTTGCTGTAATCCTTTAATTCATAAGAAATACATAACACAAACACATTTGTCAATAATAACTGTATTAGCTTTAAGTTCAGTTTGCTATGATTAGTTAGACCTTGTTTAGCTTTGTTATTTGATAAAAGTATCTACTATGATTCGAATAGTAAGAATGAAAAAAGAAAATTTTTGTTCTGTTTCTCTCTCTGTTTCTCTCTGCTCTTTCATCCTTCTGTCATAGTGATGATAACTTCTATGATGTAGCTCATTATATAGGGTCTATATGTTGGAAATGTGCCCTAAAACCAATCATATGATGATACTTTACGGACATTTCACAAAGTTAAACTAATGTAGTTTAAATGTAAAGGGCAAAGATTATTGTTTGAGCCGTCTCATATAAATGTTATATATACTTAAACGATAAGTCCAAGGAATATATGATTGGAAGAATGCGATCTAAAGAAGTTAGATTCATGAGACCATTCTTTCGTTGACACATCCTAAACGTTCCTGATCATAGGATTGTCAATTGGGCATTGACAGTCCGTTAAGATCAGTACGTGCTATGTCTTCTCTCAGGGAGAGTGACTAGTCTTAAGTCATTGGTGTGTGTGACATCAAGACAAGTACGTAGGTGCTCAATAGAGAATGAGTTCACTGAACACGATCAACGAAGAGTTCTCATATTCATGTCACATGAGAACTCATGGTTGGGATAATGCAAATTAGTCTTTTGACCTGAGGCATCACAGTTGTCTTGTGGTTAGGTCCTTAATCTTTGATTATGTCAAAGTCACTCCATCAGGAGGGTGTCCACGGCATCGTTGGGGTTAAGCCACTTAGTCATGGAGGCAAGTGAATGCGCAACAAGGGATCTCTAACCTTTAAACTGTTTGAGGGAGAATACTCTATGATATGATTAAGAATCTTTGGCCAAAGTATGAATGAGATTTAGGAATGTGTTCCAAATCACATTCAAGGTAATCATATAAAGCACAAGACTCACATTGGATAGTAGACATGAATAAACTATCAAACCAAACAATGTGGTCAAGAGTATTGTATTAGAGAAAGACCGTATTGCATTTGTAATCCTAAAACTGAATAGGTTCTCCACCTCTTCTGATTAGCTTGGGTAACCATGACATGCTGCTAGGCGTCAACCATGGTTTGTGGAAGCCCTAAAAGTGTATTATCACTAACGGGAGAATTGAAAGTAAGTTCCAATTCACAATCGATTTGGAAGAGTTTGAATCGCCCACTGCCTCGCTAAAAGGAACCTAATGGATCGTACACCGTGTAAGGTAAAGATTGAAGATTCAACGGAGATGAGTAAGAATAATTAAATGGTTTAATTATTTATGGCAAGGATTAATTAATATGTTAATTAATCAAATGAATAAGTTCGTTAAAGACCTCGGGATAGTTTTGGACCTTAAGGCCCAATGGGTTTCGAACGTCAAGTCCATTGACTTAAGTTGTATGACAACTTAAAGAATAATGATTCACAAAGGCCCAAATAGCCCAATAAATCCCCTTAGGCCGGCCATTTAGAGGAGGGTAGTGAACTTGGCTTAATTGCAAGTTTGCCACTCCATTGTGAGGTGGTATAAAGACATCTTTATAGCCATTTCATCCTTAGGGTTTTCTTAGGAGTAAAGATGAGAACACAAACCTCCCTTTGCTCTCAAAGAGGCCGGCCAATCTAGAAGGGAAAAACTAGCAATCTTACTTCCCCTAGGTCACTCATTTCTTCTTCAATATGCCTTGGTGTGGAGACTTAGAGGTTCTCAATTTTGGGAACTTGGAGAAACCTTTTCATCCATCCAAATCCATGGATCTAAGATGCAAGGAATGAAGGCCCTCTCTTTGGGTGATTAGCCTTTGCTTATGCAAAGAGGAATCTACAAAGGTATTGATTTCTCAACTCACTTTGTTTTGAGTTGAGTCTTGGTTCACCTATCTACTAGGCTTTGAAGTTCATGGGTTAAGTTTTGTTTTTGAGTGCATATAAACATGATTCCGCCTTTTAATTGTTAATTGCATGTTGTTGATGTTGCTCAAATGAACTTGTTTTTCACAAATCATCCTTCACTATATATGTCTCAGATTATGATCCAATATCCCACATTTAAAAGGTAGATCTTGAGCTCGTATATGAGATCATGGCCAGCTTCATTTGCTAGCCTGTTTTGCAATTGGTATCAAAAGATGGTTTTACCACACATCTGTGCAAGAGTTCACTGATGGGTAATATATTGGCTGCATTTAGACGAAAATTTGTATTGTGTATGTGTAAGAACTTTTGTGTGAGAAATGGTCCAAACCATTTAATAAAGGAAATATGGTTATAGTATACATTATATACGTTAAGTACACATTTAATATAAAGTGAGAAAACCATATTACTTGTACAAATTATGAATGGAAGACAGTTACAAAACTTGAAGAAACTGACAGCAACTGCTACCATGATAGGTGGTGGAGCATTTGCATACTATAAGTCAGGTTTTGATCCCCTTTCTCAGGTAAGTTACAAGGTTCTCATAATGTGAATTCCCACCATATCAACAGCAAGAGTTCCATTCCATTTCCAAGAGAAAGGAAGGTCCAAATCCCATCTCAATCATCTCGTCTACGACAGCAAGTGCATCCTTAGTTTCTGCAAAATGATGATTTAATGAATATTAGGACTAGTATAAATGCATGCGTGTATGTCAGTTTGTAGTTCATCATGCAGGGTTGATCTCGATCTGTAAATTATCCTTACCTAGCCTACTATAGGACTATCCATACCCTTGTTCTTAAAGAATAGTGGAGCATGACTTATTGGGAATTCTCTTTGATCTACAATATGCAGAAAAAAAAGTGTAGGGGAATAATTTGTCTTTGTGAATTGGTGAAGGAGTACGTTTTGTGTTTCAAAAGAAAGAAAAAAAAACGTGGAAGAAGGAAGAGAAAAGAAAAAGTTGTGCAGAAAAAGAAAAAAAAGGTTGAAAAGAAGTGAGAATGAGTTCACAAGTGTTGGTTGTTGAAGAAGGGTCAAAAAAATGTGAATCTGACCCTAAAAGTTGTATAAATCTTCCCTTTATGTTTAAAGTTGGTTGCTGCAATCAAAAGTTGAATTCTAAGTGTTGATTTCATTATGTTGCTTACTATCACTTTAAGAACCTTTGTTTCTCCTTAACCTTTCTTTGTTAGCCAATACCTTAGCCCCGTTACAACCCTTAGACTTCTATCTTGATTGTTATGTGTTTCAATATGTGAAGTTTGAAATTGGTACGAGTATATGGGATCCCTGGTTCTCGCTTCTAAGTAGTGGCATTCTATTCATAAGATCATACACATGTTTATATTAATAATTCCAGAAAGTGCCTTCTTTGTTATAACATATGCGAGTGCAAGTCCACATGTTTACATCAATCTTCTCACATATACTTAGTATAAGGAGTGTAGCTAGAAAATCTGTGTGAAAATAGAGAGTATATCCGGTGAGGAATTGAGTGAATTCTCTAAGGCATGTTACTACTTTCAAATATTGTTTTAATTGATTAAATGGGAGCTAGTGAGCGGTGACTGCGGTTAAGTGTATACTCAAGAGTAAGGATGACTAAAATCTATGTGGGTAGTGATTTTTAACATGTCATGTTTCTTGGAATTTAGCTCAACTCCAAGAACTTTGGCCAATATGAAGAAAGAACACGTTGCCTTGGCCATTCCTGTTAAGCACTGTGAGTACCACTGGCTGCTAAGTCCTCTTATTTGGGAGAAAGGGAGGCTGCCTCCTAAGGACAAGATCAAGCGGTAGAAGGATGAGGTGTTTGCTTATCCGATTGTAGCCGTGGAGCTTGTTGCCAATCAAGATTGAAAGCAAAGATCTTCCTCACCTATTAGTGAGCCTTTGGCTAAGAATAAGCCAATCACTTACTCTCCTGCTCCTAAGGGCTAGTTTAGTGTTCTTGGGGGCTAGTTTAGTGCTAAAAAGCTTGTCATTGATCTAACTTCTCTCAATAGGAAGAAAAAGGTTGTTGAATCTGAGCCTGTGAAACTTGTTGATTTGAAGGTGGCCACAACTGTTGCTAAGTGGATTGCCTAACGTAAAGTTTATATGGTGCCCCCAGTGTTTGGGTTTGTATCGAAGCGCGCGTCTGGAGTTAAGTCCAATTCAGCTTCTGAAAAGCTCGCCGCTATGAAGAGCGGGAAAGTGGACTCTACTACTAAAGTGGCCCCTTAGCCTGTTCATTCTAATATTGAGACTGATTCGTTTGTTGAGAAAGGGAAGTATGCTAGCATGGGTAGTTGTGAGAAGTCTACCTAGTCTAGTTTTGAGGACATTCCTAAGGTTTGTGGGTTACTGAAGCCTAACTTGCTTGATGATGTCGATGTATGTGCCAACTTCGTTGATAGTGTCAGGAAAGTGATACGCTCAGACTCTTTCGCGAAGCGTCCTTCCTATTGGAGAAGGTCCTTCTTGTTTGCTACATTGCATAAAACTTTGATCCTGGAAATTAAGTCTGTGTTGATCATGATGCTGTTAAGGATGCTAAGGAGGTCGAAGTGGCATTTATGGCTCAGCTTCACTTGGCTGCTGAAAAGATTGAGAAGCTCGAATCTGAACTCGCCATTTTGAAAGGGTCTGATGTCTCTGCCCCACTTCTATGCAGCTAAAGACCGTTCATCAAGAGGTCATCGATTTGAAAGCTAAGCTTGGTGCGACTTAGAAGATGTTGGAAACTGTAGAGAAGGAAGTCAGTCGTGTTGCACCAGTGGTCTAGGACCTTGAGTGTGTTAATTCGGAGCTGCGATTTGCTTGTTTATGTTGCCAGTAAGCTTGAGTCTAAGGAAGTGGATTTGCAAGGTGCGTTGTCTGCTAGCAAGAGCCTGAAAAAAGATCTAGATAAGGTGCAGGATGCTTACAGTTGGTTTGCTGAGGAGAATACACAGCTGAAGAATGAGAGGGTCGATCACGAGTGGCGTTTTCTTCTTGTCAAGATGATTTCTACAAGTTTGGCTATGTAGACCATCTCTAGGATAGGTCGTCAGATTATAAGTTTTCCGAGAAGGACAAGACTTACTCTGACAAACCCCGACCGAAATGTCCATTAGGACTCCAAGTCGAGCTGTGCTGGCTGACACCTGGAAGGTGATGAGGCCATGAAGTATAGTGATGTGAAAAATGTGAATAAAATTGAACCTAAAAATGCCTAAAGACCAGAGTGCGCTGTGAGCGGGAATGAACCCATTTCACACGCGACGTCAGAGCATAAGTAAAGTACAGTAATATGGGTAAGGATCATACCCTCAGAGGTAGCCACCTATACTGAGATTCGCCAAGAATCCTCGTCGATACGAACTTTCAGTAGCTAAAACCTGGAGGGGCGAAAAACAAAAAATATGAGTAGGCAAAAACAAAGCTTTTTAAAACCATTTCTCTTTCCAAAATTAATAACCCCTCATCGTAAAACCTGTATAATTTCCTAGAAAATAATAATACATACGTATATAAAAATTAGGCTTGAGAGCAATGAAAAGCAAAGTGAGTGCCATGTCAAGTATCTCAGTAATAAATATGTAAGCCAGGTGATACAAATCAATATAGAAAGATATATCAGCTGAAGTCACCTAACGTGACCTGTATGGCTGAATCTATAGCTCATAAACAATTCCTGCACACAAGTTGGAACCACATAATGTGGTCCATACGATAGGCTATGTGTAAATAAATACGCTCAAGTGCTATGATCTCGTGAAGGCTGTGCGAAGTATCGCAAGTCACCTACTAGTCGGAACCACCTAATGTGGTCTGTACAACAGTCTGGCACCTGCCTTGGATCCAAGGTGAGTGTGTGGTGCAGGAGGTGAATGATCACGTGAAGGCTAGGCCCTGACCTCGGGCAGAGCACTAACATCGGGGTGCAGGATAATGAGTACCAAATGTATCCAGGCATAACCATATACATCACAACCACTAACATCATAATGTACTCACCTGTAGCTTACCTGGGCTCCGCAGCATCATGCAACATTATGCATGACTACACTAATGCATATACCAAAATATAACACAAGTATGACATGGCATTTCAATCACATTTCATTTAAAACAATTTTTGGGAAAAACATAAGGTATACATACGTATATATAGAAAACCAAAAGCCAACTCACCTGGAGTCCACGCTACAACTCCCTAGCATGAATATCGAGATGTCTCGAATGACAGTCGCGTAAAGCAAATATCAAATCACATCTCAAAATTCTTACTAATAGAACACGTAATTTACATAAAACACATCGTCCAAGGACGATCTAGAATGATTTGAGACCCATTGACCAAAAGTCAACTGTCGGTCAAAGATCAACGGTAGGGTCCACAACCCTACGTAACTCAATTCGGAAGATCCGTTACTTGGATTTCTGATCAGTAACTTCCAAAGATACACATAATGTTTCTAAAACATCATCCTAAAATTTCATTATGATCCAACGGTTGGATCTCCGCCAATTGCAAATTCAAGTGGTGGTTAACGTTTTATTTTATGAACTTACAAATCCAATTCGGGAAGATCCGCACATTGGATTCTCGATCCGTAAATTCCTATGATCCTCAAATATTATGTACTATAACATATTAAATTTTGGCGACTATTGTGTGATAGGAGCATATTCATGCGACTTAATTAGCTTGTTCTCGTGCATTTATGTTGTGTTTACTTAGTTATTTTAGTGTTTAAGGCCACTTTTGTGTATTTTCAGATTATAAGGCCAAAGTATGCAAGAAGATGCAAATTGGAGTCTTTTGGAGCGAAAGAGGAATGAACGAGTTGAAGACTTGAAGAAACGATGAATTCCTACCAAAACGAGAATTCCTACTCAAACAAGGTTTCCTACTTGAAGTAGGAAAGTTAACCCTAGGTTTCCCGTTTTGGTAACCTTTCCTAAACTTAAACGTCCGTATTTTCTAGCCACTTTGAAGGCCTTGTAAGCACTTTAGGACACAAAACCAAGGCCCTAGCCCAATTACACAACCTTGCCGTGCCTTAACCCTAATTCCCTTCCCTTGCCGTGCAAGGGGGGGCACTTTTGTCCAATGTTGTGCAATTAAACCCTATTTCCCTCTCCTAACCTAACCCTAGCCGCACCCTTTAATTATTCCCTCTTTAATTTCTGATTTTATTTCCTAAATTCTAGCAGCCTTTAGGTGAATTTTAGTTAATAAAAATAAAAGAGGGTTTGAATTTCTAAACCCTAGGGTTTCCACCATTTAGCCGCACCTTAGGGACCTCTTATTATTTTTCTTTTGATATTTTTCAGCGAAAAATAAACCAAACAGCCGCTAGAACCATCATTCAGCCACAAAACCTAATTCCTTTACTAAGCCGTGGCCTCCCATTTTATCAAGGACCTTAAAAAAACCAAAAAAGGATCTCAGCCGCAGCCACCATATCCTATTATTACTCTCTGCCGTGCATTCAACCAGGATTCCAGCCATTACAACCCCTTGCCGCAGCCACAATTATACCCTAAGCCGCAACTATTCTACCCTATTTCTCTCCCAAAAACCGTGCATCATTGACCCTAATTCCCTCTCAGCCGTCACTCCACACATTCACCATAATAAACTCTTGATTATTCACCCTAAAAACACTAGCCGTCACTACCATCCCATTTCTCTCCTTTTGTGCCGCAGCCACTATCACCCAAAAACCCTTCATTCCAGCCATTTTTCCACACCTCTCCCACCATCCACCACCATTGCCGCACCACCACACTTCCATAAATCCATCCCAAAACCAGAAAATCACCCAAATTAACCACACAACATCTCTGCCGCAGCAAGGAGAAGAGGAAAGAGGAGCTTAGACGCGCAGAAATTCAAGTGGATTCGTTGGGCGTTTTAGGTGTAATCAATCCTTTGTGCTCTATGTTTAAATTCAATTGTAATTCTCTTTCTGTGAATATGAGAGGCTAAATCCCTAGTTAGCTAGGGGGTGATTCGAAACCATGTTTATGCTTGCAATATGAATTGATTACTTTTGGTTGGAATTTCATGAATGGTGAATTCAATTTGTTTAACTGCTTGATCGATAACTTATTTGTGTATGTTTGTTGAGAGTGCACGCTTAATTTTCATGCATGAATATGACGCTAGAATATAAGTGAATTTCACCTAATAGTTATGAACTTATATTCACAAGTAGTGGAGGTTGCTTATAAACAATCGTGTTAAACGAATTCCTGGCAAGAGTATCATGCTTTTCATAGTTACAAATGCCTTGTCGATGCTTATGATTTCCAAAGAACGTAATGATTCTAACTTGTATCTTTATCATGCTGTTCATATAGAGAACTTGTTAGGAATAATTTGGTTGCGATGCATATTCATCCAATTCAATGATTCTAGGGAAATCTGAAGGTTAATTTAAGCGGACCTAATTAACTTGGAGTGTCGAGGTTCATAATTCATCGAAAGACCAACTGAAAATCAAATTGTATGCAAGTGTGACATGTGTGGAGAAGAACCTTCTAGCTAGCATTCATCCATATTTTCATCACATTCATATTTACATTTTGCCTTTTAATTGCAATCTGTGCATTTAGTTTAATTTCGTCAAAACCTCAATCCCCCTTTACTTTAGTGTCCAATTTAGTTAGAAAGTGTCTTAGTTTGTGTTTATAAGTGTTTTGCATTCTTTGAGTCTTTTGATTTGTTTAAGTGTTTTATTGTTTAGTTTGCATTCTTTGAGTCTAGTTTAGTGTTTTTAACGTTTGTTTTACATTTTTGAGTCAGTTTCCAAGTGATTTAGTAATCCCTCCTAATCCCCGGTCTAGAACGATCCCTACTTGCATCTTTACTACAATTGTCAAAAGAGGGTTTTAATTTGTGTGCTTATTTAGTTCGCATCAAATTTTTGGCGTCGTTGCCGGGGATTAGCAATTTTGCTAATCCCTTGGATTGTTTACTGATGCGAACTAATTAAGCACACAAATTAAAACCCTCTTGTGACAATTGTAGTAAAGATGCAAGTAGGGATCGTTCTAGACCGGGGATTAGGAGGGATTACTAATTCACTTGGAAACTGACTCAAAAACGTAAAACAAACGTTAAAACACTAAAATAGACTCAAAGAATGTCAAACTAAATAATAAAACACTAAAACAAATCAAAAGACTCAAAGAATACAAAACACTTATAAACACAAACTAAGACACGTTCTAACTAAATTGGACACTAAAGTAGAGGGGGATTGAGGTTTTGACGAAATTAAACTAAATGCACAGATTGTAATTCAAAGACAGAATGTAAATATGAATGTGATGAAAATATGGATGAATGCTAGCTAGAAGGTTCTTCTCCACACATGTTACACTTGCATACAATTTGATTTTCAGTTGGTCTTTCGATGAATTATGAAACTCAACACCCCGGGTTAATTAGGTCCGCTTAAATTAACCGTCAAGTTTTCCTTAAGTTAATGAATTGGTTGGGTTAGCGCAACGCAATTCAAAACATTCTCCAAAAGTCCTTTACGTGAAAAGCACAATAAAGATACAATCAAAGATCATTAAGCATCATGAAAACTATAAGTGTCGACGAGGCATTCGTTACTATGATGAGCATGAAACTAGTGCCAAGAATTCATTTAACGCGATTGTTTATAAGCAACCTCCACTACTTGTGAATATAAGTTCATAACTATTAGGTGAAATTCACTTATATTCTAGCGTCATATTCATGCATGAAAATTAAGCGTGCACTCTCAATCAACATACATAAATAAGTTATCGATCAAGCAGTTAAACAAATTGAATTCACCGTTCATGAAATTCCAACCAAAAGTAATCAATTCATATTGCAAGCATAAACATGGTTTCGAATCACCCCTAGCTAATTAGGAATTTAGCCTCTCATGTTCACAACAAGAAAAATAAAATTGAATTTAAACATAAAGCACACAGGGTTGATTACACCTAGAACGCCCAACGAATCCACTTGAATTTCTGCGCGTCTAAGTCCCTCTTTCTTCTTCTCCTTGCTGCGGCAGTGAGGTTTAGGGAATTTCTGGATGTTATTTTGGGTTGGGGATGGATTTAGGGAAGTGTGGTGGTGCGGCAAGGTGGTGGAGTGATGGAGGAAGGTTTGTATGGTGGCTGGAAGGGTGGAGAAGGGTGCGGACAGGTTGGGAAGTTGCTGGAATGGCAGGGAGAAGTGCGGCTGGAATGGCAGAATTTTTAATGGGAAAAGGCACGGCTGGAAGAATAATAAAATAGGAAAATGGTGGCTGCCGCTGTGATGTCTTGTTGTGTGAAGGCTGCACGGGTTTTGGGAGTTGGGATGCACCGCTCAAGTGGATGGGAAATTGGGTTATGGAGGCTACGGCTGGAATCTGACCTTGAAGAAGAAGAGGCCACGACAGGTGTATTTGAGGAACCCACGGCAGGGATATTTGAAGAAGTCCAAGGCATGGCGGTGGATAACCGTACACTCAAGGAGCTTTCCGCCTCAGGTTTGGATAATGCCGCACCCTTGTGCATTCAATACCCCACGGCTGCCCAAGGTAAGACGGATGAGTTTGAATTAAAGTCAAGTTTGCTTCATCATATTCCTAAATACCATGGCTTGTCCATGGAAGATCCTAACAAACATTTGAAAGAATTTGAAGTAGTTTGCTCTAGTATGACTCCCGTCACTGTTGACGGAAATATCTTGAAGATGAAGGCTTTTCCATTCTCTTTGATGGATAAAGCCAAAGATTGGTTATATGAGTTAGCTCCCGGCACTGTCACTTCTTGGGAGAGTATGAAGAGAGCGTACTTGGAGAAGTTCTTTCCAACTTCTCGCATCATCCTCCTACGCAAAAAGATAAGCGGAATCCAGCAAGAAGAAGGTGAGTCTTTTCCTACGTATTATGAACGATTTAAATCACTTGTTGCTTCTTGTCCACAGCATCAGATGAAGGAGGAGTTGCTCTTGCAATATTTCTACGAGGGTCTCTTACCTCTAGAACGTCAAATGCTTGATGCTTCGGCGGGTGGAGCATTGGTGGACAAGACGCCCAGGGATGCCAAGGTCTTGATCGCTAACCGAGCATTGAACGCTCAACAGTATGAAGGAGTAGGCCAAAGAGGACCCCCACGGCAGCAGGTTCATGAGGTAAGTTCCGCACCTGATATTCATTCACAGTTAGCTAATCTTACTTCCATTATGTCACAGATGGCCGAGGGAATGAAGATGCAAGGACCTGTGGTATGTGGCGTATGTTCTATCCAAGGACATGTCTCCGAAAAGTGTCCTCAACTCATCGAGAATGGCGGATGGGAGAGTGCGAATGCCATTGGGTTTCAAAGCCAAAATCAGTCAAGACATGATCCATACTCCAACACGTATAATCCGGGGTGGCGAGACCACCCAAATTTCAAGTGGAGGGAGCCCCAGCAACCACCACAACAAGGAGGCTTTAGACAACAACCCCCGGGGTTCTTTCCCAAAACCTACGGCCCACCCCAAAATCAAGCCCAATCCGGCCCAAGTGCCTCAGGTACGTCTCTTGACAATGATGCACTTCTTAAGATACTAACTAAGTTGTCTAATGGGCAGGAAGATCAAGCGAAGGCTATGCAAAACCAAGATAAGAGGGTGGATCAACTTGAGAAACAAATTGGGCAGATTGCCGAGTTTGTAGGTAAGTTTCGAGATCCCGGACAACTCCCTAGTTCCACCATTCCAAACCCAAAGGGAGGGTTCGAAACGGCCAACGCAATTACCTTGAGAAGTGGCAAGGAAGTTGGCATTACATTCAAACCATCACCATCAAGCCCCGAAGAGGATGAAAGACGGAGAATTGAAGAGGATGAAGCAAGCCAACCCACGGAAAAGGTGGAAACACCTTTGCCACAAGCTTCAAATGACTCCAAATTGGAAACTGACTCAAAAATGTAAAACAAACGTTAAAACACTAAACTAGACTCAAAGAATACAAAACACTTGTAAACACAAACTAAGACACTTTCTAACTAAATTAGACACTAAAGTAAAGGGGGATTGAGGTTTTGACGAAATTAAACTAAATGCAACGATTGTAATTTAAAGGCAGAATGTAAATATGAATGTGATAAAAATATGGATGAATGCTAGCTAGAAGGTTCTTCTCCACACATGTTACACTTGCATACAATTTGATTTTCAGTTGGTCTTTCGATGAATTATGAAACTCAACACCCCGGGTTAATTAGGTCCGCTTAAATTAACCGTCAAGTTTTCCTTAAGTTAATGAATTGGATGGGTTAGCGCAACGCAATTCAAAACATTCTCCAAAAGTCCTTTACGTGAAAAGCACAATAAAGATACAATCAAAGATCATTAAGCATCATGAAAACTATAAGTGTTGACGAGGCATTCGTTACTATGATGAGCATGAAACTAGTGCCAAGAATTCATTTAACGCGATTGTTTATAAGCAACCTCCACTACTTGTGAATATAAGTTCATAACTATTAGGTGAAATTCACTTATATTCTAGCGTCATATTCATGCATGAAAATTAAGCGTGCACTCTCAATCAACATACATAAATAAGTTATCGATCAAGCAGTTAAACAAATTGAATTCACCATTCATGAAATTCCAACCAAAAGTAATCAATTCATATTGCAAGCATAAACATGGTTTCGAATCACCCCCTAGCTAACTAGGGGGATTTAGCCTCTCATGTTCACAAAAAGAGAATTACAAATGAATTTAAACATAAAGCACAAAGGATTGATTACACCTAGAACGCCCAACGAATCCACTTGAATTTCTGCGCGACTAAGCTAATCTTTCCTCTTCTCCTTGCTGCGGCAGAGATGGTGTAGGAAGGTGTGGAATGGTGGCTGCACGGTTTTGGGAGGAAAAATGGCGGCTGTTAAGGGAAAAATAAGGTGGATGTGTGTGACGGCTTGGGGAGTGGCAGGGAGAACAAAGTGCGGCTGAGAAGGTGATGCTGAAATGGATGGTGATTGGAGGCAGAGAAGAAAATTGGGTGCAGGTGGCTGCGGCAGGATAAATGGGAGAGAGTGGCTGGAGTTTGCTAGGATGGAATGGATATGCACGGATTATGGAAGGAAAAATGGAAGGGATGGTGGCTGCTAGGTTTTTGTGTGTGAATGATAGAATAATTTATTATGGTGAATGGCTCACTGAATTAGGTTGAATGATGTGAGACAAAAGAAATGGGATTTGCGGCTGCTAGGTTGAAAATTAGGGTCCATGATAGAATAATCACGGCTTGAAGAATGAATGGGATTAAAGGTGATGGAATGCACGGCTGGAATGGCAGGGAGAAAAAGTGCGGCTGCTTGTTTAACTAGGGTTATTAGGATGAATGGATGAGATGGTTTCATAGATCAATGGGTGGATTAAATGGATGGCTACGGATTAAGGGAATGTGTGTTGCTAAAAAATGTGAAAAATGCATAGAGTAAGATGCGGCTAGGTTGTAAGACCTAGGCTTTTCTGAAATTTAAAACCTAATTTATTTTTATTAACTAAAATTCACCTAAAGGCTGCTAGAATTTAGGAAATAAAACCAGAAATTAAAGGGAATAGCTTAATAGGTGCGGCTAGGGTTAGAATTTGGGCTAGGGCCTTCGTTTTGTGTCCTAAAGCGCCTACAAAGACTTCAAAGTGGCTAGAAAATACGGACGTTTAGATTAGGAAAGGTTACCAAAACGGGAAACTTAGGGTTAACTTTCCTACTTCAAGTAAGAAACCTTGTTTGAGTAGGATTCCTCGTTTTGGTAAGAATTCATCGTTGGAGTAAGAATTCATCGTTTCTTCAAATCTTCAACTCATTCATTCCTCTTTCGCTCCAAAAGACTCCAATTTGCATCTTCTTGCACACTTTGGCCTTATAATCTGAAAATACACAAAAGTAGCCTTAAACACTAAAATAGCTAAGTAAACACAACATAAATGCACGAGAACAAGCTAATTAAGTCGCATGAATATGCTCCTATCATTTACTTTCTGTTTATTTAGGTATTTTGTTAAAGATTCTGACCTTGTGTCCTTTCCTACGTATTATGAACGTTTTAAATCTCTTGTTGCTTCGTGTCCACAGCATCAAATGAAGGAGGAGTTGCTTCTACAATACTTCTACGAGGGGCTCCTACCTATCGAACATCAAATGCTCGATGCCTCAGCGGGTGGAGCATTGGTGGACAAGACACCCAGGGATGCCAAGGTCTTGATTGCTAACCGAGCGTTGAACGCTCAACAATACGAAGGAGTAGGCCAAAGAGGACCCCCACGGCAGCAAGTTCATGAGGTAAGTTCCACACCCGATATTCATTCACAATTAGCTAATCTTACTTCCATTGTGTCTCAGATGGCCGAAGGAATGAGGGTGCAAGGACCGATTGTATGCGGAGTGTGTTCTATCCAAGGACATGCTTCTGAGAAGTGCCCACAACTCATTGAAAATGGTGGATGGGAGAGCGCAAATGCAATTGGGTTTCAAGGCCAAAACCAACCGAGGAACGATCCGTATTCTAACACTTATAATCCAGGTTGGAGAGACCACCCGAACTTCAAGTGGAGGGAGCCACAACAACCATAACAAGGAGGCTTTAGACAACAACCCCCGGGCTTCTACAACAAGCCATACGTCCCTACACAAGCACCTCCACAATCTGCCCAAACAAGTTCAGCTAACACTTTAGACAATGATACACTCCTTAAGTTACTAACGAATTTGTCTCAGGGGCAAGAAAATCAAGCAAAAGCCATGCAAAACCAAGACAAGAGGGTGGAGTTGATAGGAGCATATTTATGCGCCTTAGTTTGCTTGTTTTCTTGCATTTATGTTGCTAGTACTTAGTAATTTTAGTACTTTAAGCTATTTTCGTGTGTTTGTAGGTCCAAAGGGCTAAAGGAGCAAAAAGATGCATTTTGGAGACTTTTGGAGCACTTTTGGGCTAAGGATGGATAGCTTATGCTTGGAGCCAAAGTGTTGGACGAAATTGAAGACCTAATTGAAGACCAAAGTGTTGGAACCTTGTTCCCTTTAGTTCTAGGACATTTAAACCTTTCCTATATCCTTAGCCGTGCATAACATTCTAGCATTCCACTCCTTCATTTCAGCCACACTCCCACATGCATTCATCATCATTCACCCTAGCTTTAATTCACATGCTTTCCCAACAAATAAAACAGCCAACACATGCACTCCCTTTAATTAATTCAACCTAGCTGTCAAAGCACATGCACATTCACCCTTCATTCCAGCCATTCCACATGCATTTCCAACCCATATGCACCCTTTAATCATTCAACCATGCAGCCACACATTCACCCACATGCATTCCCCCTTTAATCCACATGCTCTCCCATTTCAGATTGCATTCACATTCACTCACCACAAATCAGCCACATGCACTTTGCCTTTCATCATTGCACCACAAATCAGCCACATGCACATAAACCCCTTTCTCTCCCTATAAAACCATGCAATGCATTCATACACAACATTCTTCCATACACATTTCAGTCACAAACACCAACCATTCCCTTGTGCCGTGCCCTCCCTACTAATCCAAACACCACCAGAAATCATCCCATTGCCGTGGCCTCCCCCTTCCATTTTCACCACTCCCCAAACCATTCACACCATCAAACTATCCTTAGACCTTGTGCTACAACAAAGAGGAAGAGAAGAGTGCCTAAACGTTCATACAATTCAAGTTTGAGTTGTTGGAATGTTTGGGTGTTTCTTTGATTTCAATATTTAAATTCAATTCTCTTTGTTTTGTACGTATGAGGAATGGAAGAGAAGAGTGCCTAAACGTTCATACAATTCAAGTTTGAGTTGTTGGAATGTTTAGGTGTTTCTTTGATTTCAAAGTTATGAGGAACTAAACCCCCCCCTTTGCTAGGGGGGGGATTCGAAATATATGTTTATGCTTGCATTTTGATTTGATTACTTCTAATTGCGTTTCATAAGTTGTGGATTCAATTTGTTTAACCGTTTGATTGATAACTTATTTATGTATGTTTATTGAGAGTGCACGCTTAATTTTCATGCATGAATATGACGCTAGAATATAAGTGAGTTTCACCTAATAGTTACGAACTTATATTCACAAGTAGTGGAGGTTGCTTATAAACAATCGCGTTAAACGAATTCTTGGCATAAGTTTCATGCGTATTCCATAGTAACGAATGCCTCGTCAACACTTATAATTTTCATAGAGCGTAATGATTCTTGCTTGTATCTCTATTATGCAATCATGTAGGGGACTTGTGGGGAATGTTTTGAGTTGTCGTATGCAATCATCCAATTCAATAACGTTAGGAAGATTTGAAAATTAATTTAAGCGGACCTAATTAACTTGGAGCATTGAGAATTAATGGTTTATTGAAATGCAATTGGAAATCGTTTTATTATGCAAGTATAACATGTATGGAGATGAACCCCTTAGCTAGCCTTCATTCCATTCAATTCTATCACACATTCACATTTACATTTTGCTTTAATTTACAATCTGTACATTTAGTTTTATTTCGTAAAAATCTAAATCCCCCTTTACTTTATTGTCCAATTTAGTTAGAAAGTATCTTAGTTTGTGTTTTTAAGAGTTTTGATTAAATTTATTTCCCAATTTCGTTCAAATTCACCAAAGTGCTCAAAACTGCCCAGAAAGTGTTTTTAAGGCAGTTTTGAGTGTTTTGGGTGATGTTTGAGTCTTTTGGTTTGTTTTAGTGTTTTAAGCGTTTAGCTTCGCATTCCTTGAGTTTAGTTTAGTGTTTTAACTTTATTTTACGTTTTTGAGTCAAATCCAAGTGATTAACAATCCCTCCTAATCCCCGGTCCAGAACGATCCCTACTTACATACTTACTACAATTGACAAAAAGAGGGTTTAATTTGTGTGCGTATAAATTCCCGCATTAGGAGTAATTGGAGAAACAAATTGGGTAGATTGCATATTTTGTAGGGAAGTTTCGTGAGCAAGGCCAACTCCCTAGTTCTACCATTCCAAACCCCAAGGGAGGCTTCGAAAGTGCAAAGGCCATACTCTTGAGAAGTGGAAAAGAAGTCGGGGCAGGTCCTACACCATCACCATCAAGCCCCGAAGAGGATGAAAAACGAAGAATTGAAGAGGAGGAATCAAGGCAACCCACGGCAAAGGTGGAAACACCTTTGCCGCAAGCTTCAAATGATCCAAAAGTGTCCAATTCGGCCAATAAAGGTAAAAAGGTGTCAAATTCAGCTCCTACTAATGTTTTTCCTTCGAATGTTCCTTTTCCTAGTAGGTTCATGCAAACGAAGAAAGAAGAAGCCGAGAAGGACATCCTTGAGACATTCCGGAAAGTTCAAGTAAACATACCCCTTTTGGACGCAATCAAACAAGTTCCGAGGTACGCCAAGTTTCTCAAGGAGCTTTGCACCACAAGGAAGAGGATGGCGATCAAAGAAGTAGTAAAGGTAGGTGAAAATGTCTACGCCATCTTGCAACGCAAACTACCCCCCAAATGCAAAGATCCGGGTAGTTTTACCATTCCTTGTGTGATAGGTAATACTCATTTTGAATCTGCCATGTTAGACTTAGGGGCTTCTATAAATGTCATGCCATATTCAATTTATGCATCTATGAACTTAGGAGCATTGAAAAATGATGGTGTAATCATACAATTGGCCGATAGATCTAATGCCTATCCAAATGGAGTTTTGGAAGATGTGTTAGTGCAGGTAAATCATTTGATCTTTCCGGCGGACTTCTATGTGCTCGAGATGGATGAATCTGACCATGCCCCTTCGTTACCAACCCTACTTGGCCGGCCATGATAGGAGCATATTCATGCAACTTAAATGGCTTGTTCTCGTACATTTACGTTGTTATTTCTTAGTTCTTTAAGTCTTTTAAGTTAGTTTCGTATGTTTTCAGGTTCTAAGGGCTAAAGGAGCAAAGAAGTGCATTTTGGGCCTTTTGGAGCACTATTGGGCTAAGGATGGATAGCTTATGCTTGGAGCCAAAATGTTGGATGAAATTGAAGGCCTTGTATGCACCTTAGGATATAAAACAAAGGGCCTAACCCATGCATAACCCACCAATTTCAACCACATGCACACAAACACATGCTATGCCATGCAAACCAACCTATTTTAGGCCCATTCTATGTACTTAAACCCTAGCCCTTCAAACTTGCAGCCCTATTATGATTTATTCACTTCCATACTCTTCTTTAATCCACATGCATTCATCATAATTCACAACACAAAACAGCCACACAAACCAACCCATTGCCGTGCCTTCCCTTGCCATTTTCAGCCATCACACTTCATCATTGCAGCCACCATTCACCCTAGTTGTCAATCACATACTTTCCCATTGTATAATTCATCCACATGCATCTTTAATCATTCACTCACAAGCTTTAACCAACAAACAAATCAGCCACAACACACAAACACACCCATGCCGTGGCCACCCTTGCATTTCCAGCATTCCCATTTGCATTTTTAGCTTTCCACCAACCAATCTAGTTGTCATTCCACATGCATTCCCTTCTTTAATCATTCCTAGTTGCCATTCACATGCTTTCCCATCCATTCTCTCCCTATAAAACCATGCAATGCATTCATACAATTCATTCCATTCACCACAACACAACACACAACACAAATACCTTTGCCGTGCATCCCCTTCCAGTTTTCCAGCATTCTCTCCTCCATTGCAGCCACTCCAACCATTCCCCACTCCATTCCACATACACCTAAAGCCCTAAACACTTCCTTAAACCTTGTGCCGCAACGAAGAGGAAGAGAAGAGGGCCTAAACGTTCATACAATTCAAGTTTGAGTTGTTGGAATGTTTAGGTGTTTCTTTGATTTCAATGTTTAATTTCAATTCTCTTTGTCTTGTACGTATGAGGAACTAAACCCCCTTTAGCTAGGGGGTGATTCGAAACTATGTTTATGCTTGCAATATGAATTGATTATCTTTGGTTGGAATTTCATAAGTTGTGGATTCAATTTGTTTAACCGTTTGATTGATAACTTATTTATGTATGTTTATTGAGAGTGCACGCTTAATTTTCATGCATGAATACGACGCTAGAATATAAGTGAGTTTCACCTAATAGTTATGAACTTATATTCATAAGTAGTGGAGGTTGCTTATAAACAATCGCCCATCCAATTCATTAACTTAAGGAGAACTTGACGGTTAATTTAAGCGGACCTAATTAACCCGGGGTGTTGAGTTTCATAACTTATCGAAAGACCAACTGAAAATCAATCTTGTATGCAAGTGTAACATGTGTGGAGAAGAACCCCTTGGCTATTCCATCATCCATATTTTCATCACATTCATAATTATATTTTGCCCTTAATTATATTCTGTCCATTTAATTTAATATCGTCCAAACACATTTCCCCCATATTTTGTTGAGTTTTAATCATTCGTATTTGTTTTATTTTTGTGTCTTTAAGCATTTGGAGTCATAAACACTTTCAAATTCGTCTAAATCAAGTTCTAGTTTCTGTTTGAGTCAATTTGATTGTTTTAGGCAGTTTGAGTATTTCAAAGCTATTCTGAGTCATAGTAGTCTTGTTAAGAGTCTTTACATTTAGTTTTTGTGTTTTCAAGTCAATTCAAAATAGATTAGCACCCCTAGTTAATCCCCGGTTAGAACGATCCCTACTTACATCATTACTACAATTGTCACAAATAGGGTTTAATTTGTGTGCATATAAATCTCGCATCAGGTCATTCATGAAGACGGCTCGGACAAAGATTGATGTGTTTAATGGAACCTTGTCCATGGAATTTGATGGGGAAGTTGTTAATTTTAGTCTTTCTGATTTTATTAAGTATCCTAGTGAGGATCATTCATGTTTCTCCATTGATATAGTTGACTCGTTGGCGCAGGGACACTTTGAAGATTTGAACGCCGATGCACTAGAAAATGTCATTACACGAAGCATGGAACTCAAAACCAAGGGAGGGGGATTGTTGCTAGGCCACGGCACACACATTCCATTGCATGCCGTGCACCCTAGTGAGGAATGTATGGAGTTGGTTGCTGCCCTAGAGTCACTGCCTAGGCACGAGGGTAAGTTTTCTAACTTTGAGTCAATTCCCATTTTGACTAATAAGTTGCTTCCATCCATAGTTCAGGCACCTACCCTTGATCTCAAACCATTACCGGGCCATTTGAAGTACATTTTCTTGGGGGAAGAGGAGACATTACGGGCCATTATTTCTTCATCACTCACGGCATAAGAAGAAGGGAAACTAGTGCGTGTTTTGAAGGAGTTCAAATCTGCCCTAGGGTGGACCTTGGCCGATATAAAAGGTATTAGTCCCGCCACATGTATGCATCACATATTTCTTGAGGAGGGGGCCAAACCAACTAGAGAGGCTCAACGCCGTCTTAACCCTCCGATGATGGAAGTTGTGAAAAAGGAGATAATCAAGCTTTTAGATTGTGGAGTCATCTATCCAATCTCGGATAGTAAGTGGGTTTCACCTATCCAATGTGTGCCGAAGAAATCTGGAGTGACGGTTGTGGAGAATGCAGAGAATGAGCTGGTGCCCACTCGAATCCAAACCGGTTGGCGCGTATGCACTGATTATAGGAAGATAAACGCCACCACGAGGAAGGACCACTTCCCATTGCCGTTCCTAGATCAAATGTTGGAAAGGTTAGCAGGTCATTCATTTTATTGTTTTCTTGATGGATATTCTGGTTATAATCAAATTGTTATTGCCCCGGATGATCAAGAAAATACTACTTTTACATGCCCCTTTGGTACATTTGCTTATCGTCGTATGCCATTTGGTTTATGTAATGCACCTGCCACATTTCAAAGATGCATGATGAGCATATTTTTAGATTATGTTGAGAAAATTATTGAGGTTTTTATGGATGATTTCAGTGTTTTTCGTAATTCATTTGATGGTTGTTTGAATAATCTTAGTTTGATTTTGAACCGTTGTGTTGAAACAAACCTTGTGCTTAATTGGGAAAAATGTCACTTCATGGTTAAACAAGGTTTTGTTCTAGGACATATTATTTCTGAAAAAGGCATTGAAGTAGATAAATCTAAGGTAGACCTTGTTCGTCACTTACCCTCTCCAACTTCGGTTAGAGAGGTTCGTTCGTTTCTTGGTCATGCAAGTTTTTATAGGCGGTTCATAAAGGATTTCTCCAAGATTGCGCAGCCACTATGTCGATTGCTTAAAAAAGAGGTGGCTTTCGAGTTTGATGATGCATGCTCCACGGCATTCAAGCACCTCAAGGAGGCTCTCACTTCGGCTCCCATTATTACACCTCCAGATTGGAGCCTTCCATTCGAGTTGATGTGCGATGCTTCGGACTATGCGATTGGTGCTGTTTTGGGGCAACGAAAGAACAAACAACCTCATGTTATTTATTATGCATCTAGATCACTAAATGATGCTCAATTAAATTACTCAACTACTGAAAAAGAATTACTTGCTATAGTATTTGCATTAGATAAGTTTCGGTCATACTTACTTGGTACTAAAGTTATTATTTTTACTGATCATGCAGCTCTCAAGTATTTGCTCACGAAAAAGGAGGCCAAGCCTTGACTAATTCGATGGATGTTGCTTCTACAAGAGTTTGACATTGAGATTCGGGATAAGAAGGGCGTGGAGAATGTGGTGGCTGACCACCTAAGTCGAATGGTGCATGAGGAAGCATTGCCAATTTCTGAAACCTTCCCCGATGAACAATTAATGTCTATCCAGGTAAGTGAGCCTTGGTATGCAGATTTGGTGAACTTTTTGGTGTCTAAACATATCCCTAGCACACTTAATAGGAATCAACGTGATAAGCTTAAAAAGGATGCTAGGTTTTATGTTTGGGATGACCCCTACCTCTGGAAATTTTGTCCCGATCAGATTGTACGACCTTGTGTGAATGAATCTGAGTTTCAATCTATTTTAACATTTTGTCATTCATATGCATGTGGGGGACATTTTGGCACCCAACGCACGGCTCTTAAAGTCTTAGAATGTGGGTTTTATTGGCCAACCATTTTTAGGGATGCTAGGACATTTTGCCTTACATGTGATCGTTGTCAACGAATGGGTAATATAAGTGTTAAAGATCAAATGCCACAAAACCCTATACTTTTTGTTGAAATATTTGATGTGTGGGGAATTGATTTTATGGGTCCTTTTCTTTCATCACATGGTTTTCTCTATATCTTGTTGGCGGTGGATTATGTTTCTAAATGGGTGGAAGCAAAAGCCACCCGTACTAACGATTCCAAAGTGGTTGCAGATTTTGTGAAGTCTAACATTTTTGCTAGGTTCGGAATGCCTCGAGTTATTATAAGTGATGGAGGTTCACATTTTTGTAATCGCACAATCGAGGCACTGCTCAAGAAGTACAACGTTACACATAGGGTTTCGACACCCTATCATCCTCAAACAAGTGGGCAAGCCGAGGTGTCCAATCGGGAGGTAAAACAGATTCTTGAGAAGACGGTTGGGCCAACAAGAAAAGATTGGAGCTTGAGGTTAGAGGATTGATGCGTGATTTATACGCACACAAATTAAACCCTCTTTTCGTCAAATTATAGTATATGTATAAGTAGGGATCGTTCTGGACCGGGGATTAGGAGGGATTGTTAATCACTTGGATTTGACTCAAAAACGTAAAAACACAATATAAAACACTAAACTAGACTCAAAGAATGTAAAACTAAACTTTAAAACACTAAGACAAACCAAAGACTCAACATGCTTTTAAAAACACAAACTAAAATTATTTCTAACTAAATTGACATTAAAGTAAAGGGGGATTTAAGTTTATACGAAAATTGAAATAACGAAACAAGTTAAATAAACTAGACAGAATGTAAATATGAAATTGATGAAATGGAATGAATGGATGATAGAATAGCTAAGGGGGTCATCTCCACATATGTTACACTTGCATAATAAAAAGATTTCCAGTTGATCTTTCGATAAATTATGAAACTCATCACCCCGGGTTAATTAGGTCCGCTTAAATTAACCGTCATGTTTTCCTTAAGTTAATGAATTGGATGGGTTAGCGCAACGCAATTCACAACATTCTCCAAAAGTCCTTTACGTGAACAGCACAATAAAGATACAATCAAAGATCATTAAGCATTATGAAAACTAT
This sequence comes from Pyrus communis, assembly GCF_041283825.1. NCBI lineage: Eukaryota > Viridiplantae > Streptophyta > Magnoliopsida > Rosales > Rosaceae > Pyrus > Pyrus communis. The sequence continues at coordinate 17,029,643 of NC_142570.1, read as the reverse complement.
AAGTGTTGACGAGGCATTCGTTACTATGATGAGCATGAAACTCGTGCCAAGAATTCATTTAACGCGATTGTTTATAAGCAACCTCCACTACTTGTGAATATAAGTTCATAACGATTAGGTGAAAATCACTTATATTCTAGCGTCATATTCATGCATGAAAATTAAGCGCGCATTCTTAATAAACATACATAAATAAGTTATCAATCAAATGGTTAAACAAATTGAATCAACAACTTATGAAATGCAATTAGAAGTAATCAAATCAAAATGCAAGCATAAACATATATTTCGAATCACCCCCTAGCTAAGGGGGGGTTTAGTTCCTCATACAAAACAAAGAGAATTAAAATTAAACATTGAAATCAAAGAAACACCTAAACATTCCAACAACTCAAACTTGAATTGTATGAACGTTTAGGGCCTCTTCTCTTCCTCTTTATTGTAGCATAAGGTCTAAGGATAGTTGGTTTGGGGGAATGGAAGTGTGGAATGGAGTGAGGAGTGATGGAAATGGAAAGATGGTTTTTGGATTCTAAGGGAGACTCACGGCTAAGAGAGAAAGGGATGTGTTTGTGGTGTGTTGTGTATGAAATGAGATGTCCATGAATGAATGAATGCAAGGGTATTTATAGGAGTAGTGGAGGGAACATATGGCTATGTCATTTGTAGGTGAAGTAAGTGTGTGAGGTTGGTGAAGTAAGTGGAGGTTGTAGGTGAAGTAGGTGGATGTTGTAGGTGAAGTAGGTGGATGTTGTAGGTGAAGTAGATGTGTTTAAATGGTTGAAATGTGTAGATGATTATGAGTGATAAGTGATAAGTGTATGACATGTTAAGTGATAAGTGAATGATTATGATAAGTGATAAATGAATGTATGATATGATAAGTGGTGAATGATATGTGGTGAATGATAAGTGGTAGTGTTTAAGTATTTAAAATAGGGAACAAAGCCCTTCCTTGCATGGCAAGGAAGGGAGACACAAGGAAACACACGACAATGTCCTAAGGTTGCTAGGAATGTTGTTTTTGTGTTCTAAAATGCGTAGGAGTTTTCAATGATGCTCAAACATGAGGTCTTTTTAGGGTTTAACTTTCCTACTTCAAGTCTTCAATTTCGTCCATCCTTTTGGCTCCAAGCATATGATATCCATTCCAATCTCTAATTTGCTCCAAAAGGCTCCAAAAGGCATCCTTTTGCATACTTTGCCCTTAGAACCTGAAAACACACAAAAGAAGCATAAAGAACTAAAATAACTAAAGAAACATAACGTAAATGTACGAGAACAAGCCATTTAAGTCGCATAAATATGCTCCTATCAAATACCCCCACACTTAGCTTTTGCTAGTCCTCGAGCAAAACAAAAAGAACAAAACACAACCTACACCTTCCAACAATCGTATCAGGGACTTCCAATGCACATGACAAATTAAAAATCATTATTCTCACAGATTTGAGCCATCTTTACACTTAAGTACATTCTTACTCATAGTCACCACATACTAGTTCACAATTAAGCATTTAAAACCATGTTTTGAATGTAGTAACATGCCTTAGAGAATTCCCTCAATTTCTTACTAGATGTACTCTCGTTTTTCACACAGATTTTCTGACTACACACCCTACACTAGGTATATGTGAGAAGATTGATGTAATCATAAAAACGAACACTCACATATATGTATTTCAAAGGAAGCAATTTCTGGAGTTAATAAGCATATTTAGATATGATCTCATGAATGGAATGCTACTACTTAGACGCGAGAACCAGTGATACCATATGCTCATACCAAGTTCAAACTCCACAAATTGAAATACACAACACTCAAGATAGAAGTCAAGGGTTGTAACGGGGCTTGGGGTATGTGGATAACAAAGAAGGGATATGGAAAACAAAGGTTTTTAAAGAAATAGTGAGCAAAGCATTTGAATCAACTTAGAATTCACTTTTGAATGAAAACTCAACTTTTGAACAAAAAGGGAGAATTTAGACAATTTACGCCCAGAATTGGTGTTTTGGAACCTTTCTTCAATCACTTATTCTTTCAATTTTTCTTTCTTTCTTTCTTTTCTCTTTTTTTTTTTTTTTTCTTTTCTTTTTCTTTTTCTTTTCTTTTCTTTTGAATCTCAAAACATAAACACTTAAACATTCTCTCCCCCACACTTATTTTCTTTCATAATGTAACTCAAAAGGAATTCAATTAAGTCATGCTCACTATCTTTTAAGAACAAGGGTGGGGATTGTCCTAAACTAGGCTAGGTGAGGAAAATGTGGGTAAACAAAGAATAAAGGCTAAACAAGGCTCAACGGGGTTAAAACTTACAACATATACGAAGTATGGGAAGTAAGGCTATTTGGCTATGGTGGTGGTCACTACACAACTTCTTCTTGAATATGTGTTATGCAAATCAATAACATGCTTTGAATGAAATGGGCATGAGTTCTAGCATTTAGTTCTATCATGATACAATTGCATTCTAAGTAGCAACCAAGCAAGGAATAATGAGATCATGCAACAACTTTAGAAAATAAAGAATCACAGAAAATAACTCTCCAAAGAAAGTAATGGCTCGAGTCTCACAGGGATGTAGCGTTTGTTTGAGTTTCTTCCTTCAAGCATGTTACAAAAACGAATTTTTCTTTTATGATTGCATGTGAAGTCATACATTATAACCATAACCAAGCATATACCAAGAGTAAATCAAACTTTTCTCTATGTTTATAACTCTTTCTAACCGTCATGCAATTATAAACCAAATCCTTATCATTGTGTTGGAAGGTACCCTAAGACACAAACACACAAAAACGACTTTTAAAACAACTCTTTTTGGGTTTTTCAAAACAATTTTTCAAATTTTTATGGGATTTTCGAATTATAAAACAAAACACACTAAAACACTCTAAAACAACTTAAAAACACCTTAAAACAGCAAGGAACAACATTAGAAGTTATGGTGGATAAAACCCTACGAATTTGCATCAAAACACTTTAGTTACCCCCCCACACTTAAATCAAACATTGTCCTCAATGTTTTAAGCATAGATTCACACAAAACATAAGTAAACACACAAAAAGCAGCTAAACATATTAAACATGGCATAATGTAATTAACAAAGAGAAGAGTTTAGGGACGCAAATCTGGTTATGGAGTGTAAATTCCCTCTTCTCCTTGGTGATTGCATTGAGGCTTTGATCTTTGTGATTCCACAGGCTTACTCTTGAACTGGTTTCTGCCCATCGTTGATTTTCCTTTGTGCTACTTCTTGAACTGGGCAGCAGGATGGTTCTTTTGGTTTCCCCCGAAGGTCTGAGCTTCCTCCTGTTATCTGTTTCTTTGTTCAATCTTTGCAGGAGTGGTCCCTTCTCTGGAAGTGTAACAACCGTTGAAGATGACTACTCGAGAGTAACGCTAGGTAAGCAATCAGGAATAGATTCCAGGCAGTTGGCTCCAGATCGGAAGACTGACTCCAAGTGCCGGCTGATTGCTTCTTTTACTTTGCCATGCAAGTAAGAACAAGGACAAAGAAAAAGACAGGAAAAGAGCATGATATGAGATACTTTTGCTTTTGACCTTGATGATATGAGATACCTTTGCTTTGAAGAAGCGGTGAATGAATCAGCACATGCTTCAATCCGCCGTTTCCTCCTGGGTCATATGTACTCCAGGCATCTGGTATCATCTTTGGGGAAGAAGAAAGAATTGAGTATTTTGAAAGGCTTTGCTGGGAGTGCGCCCTCAGAGGTGAGGGAGAGTTGGGCATTTTCTTCAGGTTTGCCCTGCCATAAAAGACGAAGGTCGACATATATAGAGATAATATCAAGTGGTGGTACTTTTTACCCTTGTCGACAAACGTTTTGATCCCGTAAATCCGGCTCTTTGAAATAGTGGCGCCTCTTCGATCTTTGAATACGCCTCTTCGATTTCTGAGCAGGCGCCCCTTCGATTGCTGAACGACGCCCCTTCGCTTTCTGAACGACACGTGGTAGTGCGGATGCGGCTCCTTTTGACAAAGCTGCACGCGTTTTCTGAAAAGCAGAGAAAGCGTCGCCGAACTTTGCGCTTGTCGGCTAAAGAGGTGTAGTTGCGATGATGGCCTCCACGTGTTTTCAGCTTTGTCAGAAATCTTTTGACAAAGTTGAACGCGTTTTCTGAAAAGCCGAGGGAGCGTCGCCTAAATTACGCCGGAAAATCCGGCTCTTTGAATCGGTGGACGCGTCGTCTTGGCTTTTTATAGAGCTATCAATCACCCCAACACACACACTCTGAAGATTTCCCATTCCTGAAACTCGACTCCGGCCCTTTGTGAAATTTTAACTCCATCCACCCCTTCTCTTTGAACACTTTTGAAAAAAAATGGCAAACTCATCGAACCTTAGCTTAGATTTGAGTCTCAGCAGCGATCCGGTTGCGCCCCGTCAAGGTAATGTATGGCGCCCTTCTTTTTTATCTTCTAACGGTCCTCTTTCAGGTGAAGACTCTGTGATGCAGGACGCCACAACAGCTACAATAGTAGCTAAAAACCTCCTCACTCCAAAAGATAGTAGGCTGCTGTCAGGACGGTCCGATGAGTTGGCCGTTCAAGAGTCCCTCGCACTTAGTGTTCAGTGTGCGAGTTCTGTGTCCAACATGGGCCAACGCCTGCTTGCTCGGTCCCGCCAAGTGGAATCGTTGATGGCAGAGGTGGAAAGACTTAAGCAAGAGATCCAGCAGCTTAAGTACGAGAATAGAAGTTTGCATGTGCTTGCAAATAACTATTCGTCGGGGATGAAGAGGAAGCTTGATGAGCTGCAAGAATCTGAGGGTCGAATTCACAGTGACCGTCAAAGGCTTGCGTCTTATCTCCAGAGGCACCTTTTTCCTGGGTCATCCAGCGCTTGGCCAAGTATTGAGGCCTGGAATGCTCTAGCTCCGATGGCTTCCGCTCCGATGCCTCCCGCTTCTATGCCTCCCGCTTCTATGCCTTCCGCTTCTGCGCCTCGTAGTGGGGCTTCACGCAAACAACCTTTGTGAAGCTCCACCTTTCTCCATGTTTAGTATCTTTCTTTCTCTCTTTTTTTTTTTTTTTTAATTTTTTTTTTTAATTAACATAAATAAAATCAAACGGCATGGAATTGGTCCTTGAATGGAAGGTGATACTTGAAGTGAACCGGCAATGGTTTGAATTCTAGTGTAGGTGCCTGATTCATAAAAAACAGCAAGTTAGTATAAAATGTAAAGGAATTTGAAAAAAACTTACTTGTTTTGTCCGACAAGAACTCAATGACAAACACCACTCCTTTGAAAGTTTCAGGGATATTGGACTTGGCCAGATTGCAAGTGATGGTTATGACTTGTCCAATGTCATCAAATTTAACTTCTTTGGATTTTGTGGTTTCAAGAACGTCCTCTTTGATGAATTCATGACATTCCCTACTTGTCACCTTTGAAAGGGCTTCCAAGATGTCTTTTTCACCTTCTTCTTCCTTGGAAGTCATGAATCTGCAAGGAATAGGGATACTTGTTGGAACGGGGTTAAAAATAATGAAATTTGGAACAACCATACCTGTATTAGATGGCATAGGAGCAATAGGTGCCTCCGGTAAAGGTGTTTCCACCCTTTCCGTGGGTTGGGTGTATTCCTCTTCCTTGTGATTTGATTTTGATGGTTGAGGGTCCGTTCCAACCTCCTTGTCACTTCTCAACATGATAGCATTGGTGTTTTCAAATTCTCCCTTCTGATTTGCAATGGTTGAACTAGGGAGTTCGCCTTGGTCTCGAAACTGTCCTACGAACTCCGCGATCTGCCCAATTTGCTTATCCAAGTGGTCCAACCTTTGTGGTGGCTGCATAGGCGTTGAATAGAACTCCTCATATGGCTGCCAATATCCTTCTTGTTGAGCCTCATTGTCTTGATTTTGTGAGCCCTGCACCAAACAAATTAATTCATTAAGCTTTTGATTATAATCTATTGACGAACTTGAGTTTGGTTGGGCATATTGAATATGAGGTTGTGGTGGCTGCCAATATCCTCCTTGTTGAGCATTTTGAGGTTCCCACCACATAGAGTTTGAATGATCACTCCAATCCGAATTGTAAGTATTGGAAAACACGTTATTCCTTGATTGAAGATTAGATATATCAACTCTTTGCATTTGGGACCTTTCCATGAGCTGTGACAAAAGAGAAGCGTTATCAAGTGCCATGTTGTTCTTAACAAACAAAACACAAATAAAAACTAAATCTAAAAGACAATACAGAAACAAACAATCCAAGGGATTAGCAAATTTTCTAATCCCCGGCAACGGCGCCAAAATTTGATGCGAGATTTATACGCGCACAAATTAAACCCTCTTTTTGTCAAATTGTAGTATAGGTGCAAGTAGGGATCGTTCTGGACCGGGGATTAGGAGGGATTGTTAATCTCTTGGAAACTGACTTAAAAACGTAAAAACAATATAAAACACTAAACTAGACTCAAAGAATTCAAAAATACTTTAAAACATAAACTAAACAGATTCTAACAAGTTCAAAAGACTCAAAACTCTTAAAAACACAAACTAAATTGATTTCTAACTAATTTGACATTAAAGTAAAGGGGGATTTAGGTTTTGACAAAATTAAACTAAATGAACAAATTGCAATTAAAACAGAATGTAAATATGAATGTGAATAAAATATGGATGATGGAATAGCCAAGGGGTTCTTCTCCACACATGTTACACTTGCATACAAGATTGATTCTCAGTTGGTCTTTCGATAAATTATGAAACTCAATGCTCCAAGTTAATTAGGTCCGCTTAAATTAACTTTCAGATTTCCCTAGATTCGTTGGATTGAATGGAATACGCATTACAACCAAATTATTCTTAATCAAAGTCCCTAACTATGGAATACGCATGATAGAGACATTCAACAAAGATCATTAAGTTCAACGGAAATCATAAACATCGACGAGGCATTCGTTACTATGGAATACGCATGAAACTTATGCCAAGAATTCATTTAACGCGATTGTTTATAAGCAACCTCCACTACTTGTGAATATAAGTTCATAACGATTAGGTGAAATTCACTTATATTCTAGCGTCATATTTATGCATGAAAATTAAGCGCGCATTCTTAATAAACATTCATAAATAAGTTATCCATCAAACGGTTAAACAAATTGAATCCACAACTTATGAAATTCCAACGAAAGTTAATCAATTCATATTGCAAATATAAACATAGTTTCGAATCACCCCCTAGCTAAAGGGGGTTTAGTTCCTCATAACTTTGAAATCAAAGAAACACCTAAACATTCCAACAACTCAAACTTGAATTGTATGAACGTTTAGGCACTCTTCTCTTCCATTCCTCATACGTACAAACAAAGAGAATTGAATTTAAACATTGAAATCAAAGAAACACCTAAACATTCCAACAACTCAAACTTGAATTGTATGAACGTTTAGGCCCTCTTCTCTTCCTCTTTATTGAAGCATAAGGTCTAGGGATAATTGGTTTGGGGGATGGAAGTGTGGAATGGAAAAGGAGTGGTGGAGAAGTGGAAGGGGAATGGAGAAATGGTTTTTGGATTACAAGGGAACTCACGGCTAGGGGAGGGAATGGAAGTGTTTGAGGGGTGTTGTGTATGAAAATGAGATGTGAATTGAATGAATGAATGCAAGGGTATTTATAGGAGTAGTGGAGGGAACATATGGCTATGTCATTTGTAGGTGAAGTAAGTGTGTGAGGTTGGTGAAGTAAGTGGAGGTTGTAGGTGAAGTAGGTGGATGTTGTAGGTGAAGTAGGTGGATGTTGTAGGTGAAGTAGGTGGTGTTGTAGGTGAAGTACATGTGTTTAAATGGTTGAAATGTGTAGATGATTATGAGTGATAAGTGATAAATGTATGATATGTTAAGTGATAAGTGAATGATTATGATAAGTGATAAATGAATGTATGATATGATAAGTGGTGAATGATATGTGGCGAATGATAAGTGGTAGTGTTTAAGTATTTAAAATAGGGAACAAAGCCCTTCCTTGCATGGCAAGGAAGGGAGACACAAGGAAACACACGACAATGTCCTAAGGTTGCTAGGAATGTTGTTTTTGTGTTCTAAAATGCGTAGGAGTTTTCAATGATGCTCAAACATGAGGTCTTTTTAGGGTTTAACTTTCCTACTTCAAGTCTTCAATTTCGTCCATCCTTTTGGCTCCAAGCATATGATATCCATTCCAATCTCTAATTTGCTCCAAAAGGCTCCAAAAGGCATCCTTTTGCATACTTTGCCCTTAGAACCTGAAAACACACAAAAGAAGCATAAAGAACTAAAATAACTAAAGAAACATAACGTAAATGTACGAGAACAAGCCATTTAAGTCGCATAAATATGCTCCTATCAATAACACACTATACTAGACTCAAAGAATGCAAAACTAAACAAACGTAAAAGACTTAAAACAAATCAAATGACTAAGACTTAACAAAATATGGGGGGGGGGGGGGGGGGGGAGGGGGGGAAGTTTGGTTTGACGAAAATTGAAATAACAAAACAAGTTAATAAACTAAGCAAATTGTAAAACGAATTTGGATTTAATGAAGGCTAGCTAAGGGGTTCTTCTCCACACATGTTACACTTGCATACAATATTGATTCTTAGTTGGTCTTTCGATAAATTATGAAACTCAACGCCCCGGGTCAATTAGGTCCGCTTAAATTAACCGTCAAGTTTTCCTTAAGTTAATGAATTGGATGGGTTTGCGCAACGCAATTCACTACATTCTCCAAAAGTCCTTTACGTGAACAGCACAATAAAGATACAATCAAAGATCATTAAGCATTATGAAAACTATAAGTGTTGACGAGGCATTCGTTACTATGATGAGCATGAAACTCGTGCCAAGAATTCATTTAACGCGATTGTTTATAAGCAACCTCCACTACTTGTGAATATAAGTTCATAACGATTAGGTGAAACTCACTTATATTCTAGCGTCATATTCATGCATGAAAATTAAGCGCGCATTCTCAATAAACATACATAAATAAGTTATCAATCAAACGGTTAAACAAATTGAATCCACAACTTATGAAATTCCAACGAAAGTTAATCAATTCATATTGCAAACATAAACATAGTTTCGAATCACCCCCTAGCTAAAGGGGGTTTAGTTCCTCATAACTTTGAAATCAAAGAAACACCTAAACATTCCAACAACTCAAACTTGAATTGTATGAACGTTTAGGCACTCTTCTCTTCCATTCCTCATACGTACAAAACAAAGAGAATTGAATTTAAACATTGAAATCAAAGAAACACCCAAACATTCCAACAACTCAAACTTGAATTGTATGAACGTTTAAGCACTCTTTTCTTCCATTCCTCTTTGTTGTGGCACAAGGTCTAAGGAGATGTTTAGGGCTTTAGGTGTATGTGGAATGGAGTGGGGAATGGTTGGAGTGGCTGCAATGGAGGAGAAGAAATGGTGCAGAAATGGAAGGTGATGCACGACACAAGGTTGTGTTTGTGTTGTGTGTTGTGTTGTGAATGGAATGAATCAATTGTGGCTGCAATGCATGCTTATTTATAGGTAAATAAGAGGGAACATGACAGCTAGGAGGTGGGTGGAAATGTGGCTGCAATGTTAGTGAATGATTATGAGTGAATGCATGTGGATGTGGCTAGGTTGGAAAGCTGGAATTGTGATGGGAAAGCCACGGCAAGAATGGGAATATGTGGCTACATGTTTGGGTTTGTTTAAAGGGTGCATGTGGGTGAATGTTAGGTTGGAAATGTATGTGGAATGAAGTGGAATGACAATGAGTGCATGTGAGTTGAAATGCATGTGTTTAAATGGTTGAAATGTGTATGAATGCATGGCAAAGCTGATTTATTTGAATATGCAATTGCAATGACAGCTAGGTTGAATGATTAAAGGAGTGTTGCTAGGTTGGAAATGCATGGGGAATGCATGTGCACGGTTTTGGGAGAAAATGGGAGTGCATGTGGGTGCAATGGATGTGGAATGGCTGGTTGTTTATGATGATGTGCACGGCAAGGATTGTTTTTGGTGCATGTGGCTGCAATGTTGTGCAATGATGGAGGAATAAGTGCATGTGGTTGAATTGGTGGTGAATGTGCATGGCAAAGAATGGATTTGGCTGCAATGGTGTGTAATTGGGCTAGGGTTTAAGTGCATGAAATGGACCCAAATTGCTCCCCCTTGCATGGCAAGGAATGGTGTTTGTGTTAAGCCCACGGCAAGGTGAATGTAATTGGGTTAGGGCCATTGTTTTGTGTCCTCAAGTGCATACAAGGCCTTCAATTTCATCCAACACTTGGGCTCCAAGCATAAGCTATCCATCCTTAACCCAATAGTGCTCCAAAAGGCCCCAAAACACTCCACAATGCATTCTTTTGTCAAACACGTCTTATGATCCTGAAAACACACAAAAGAAGCATAAAGGACTAAAATAACTAAAGAAACATAACGTAAATGTACGAGAACAAGCCATTTAAGTCGCATGAATATGCTCCTATCACCTACAACACTACAAAACGTAGTGATGTCAGACAAGGACTTACCGTCATGCAAACTTAAGCAATGACCACTGATTGCAGGAGTAAAGATCGATTTGCATTCTAGCATCTTGGTGCATTTAAGAAGATCAATGATATAATTGATTTGAGTGAGATGAAGACCAGAGCTATTGCGACGAACTTCCATGCCCAACAAGTAATAGAGAGGCCCAGGATCCTTCATGGAAAACAACATTCCAACTAATGAATTAAACGAGTGATATGCAACATGCTATTTCCAGTAACAAGAATATCACCCACATAAATCGACAAGTAGATAACAATAAAGTCATCAAGGAAGGTGAACAAGGATGAATCAGAATACAATGAGATAAAGCCTAAATTTTCTATATGTTGAGAAAAGCACTGAAACCAAGCACAAGGAGCTTGTTTGAGATTATACAGAGATCGACGTAGTTGGCAGACATGTGAGGGACGTTAAGGGTAATGAAACCTTGTGGTTACCTCATATATACTTCTTCATTCAAAGAGCCATGGAAGAAGACATTTTGTACATCACGTTGCCGAAAAAGCCAATTGAAATGAATTGCAATGGAAAGAATTAACCTAATAGTTGCATGATTAACGAAGGGACTAAATGTCTCACCATAGTTTATCCTCATTGTTGATGGAACCCATTAGCCACTAATCGTGCCTTGTAATGCTCAATTGATCCATCGGAACGCCGCTTGATCTTGTAAACCCATTTCTTTCGAAGAATATTCATATTAGCGAGAAAAGGAACCAAAGTCCAAGTGCCATTCCTTTTAGGGCATTGAACACGTCAGTCATAGCGATGCGCCATTCTGAAACTTTATTAGCCTGACTAAAACATGTAGGCTCAATCAAGTTGTGATCAACAATAGTAACAACAACATATTTAGATTTACCAAGAGCATCCTTGGATCGAGTAACCATTGGATGAGTCGAATTACTTACCTTGGGAGTGGATGAAATGGGTACAGAGGAAGGTGCATGAGGCGGCAGGGCTAAGGGAAGGACGGGATTAGGAGCAGAAGGGGTGAAGGTAGGTGGTTGGGCTATAAAGACAGGAGATGTTGGCTTGGGTCTATGGTATAAACCAGCAGGGGGTACGGCTGCTAGGTGGCAAAGGAATTAGGAAGCTCGACTAGGACACTTAGAGGCTTAGGTAGTGCAGTTGGTTGTGGGTAGACAGCAGGGCAATGACGATTTAGGTGGTTATCTCAATTTCAAAGATGGGATCCGCATGCGAAGAGAGTGATGAGAACAAAGTAACAATGGATTCTTGATGTGGAAACTTGTTTTCATCAAACACAACATGCTGACAAAGAAAAACATGTCCCTTAGAGGGATCCAAACACCGATAAACTGGTGATTTAATGAATATCCTAAGAATACACAATGTTTAGAATGAAATTGTAACTCATTATTATAATATGGACGCAAATAAGGATAACATGCACAACCAAAAACCTTAAAAACATATATTGAAAAGCTTTAAGAAACAATTTTTCAAAAAGGGAAATATGTTGTAAAATACGAGTACACAACTTATTAATTATATAATTTGAAGTGTGAAACTCTTCTACCCAACAGGAAGTGGGCAAACCTAACTGAGCTAAGAGAGTAAGTCCAGTTTCGACCAAGTGTCGAAGTTTACGTTCGGCTAAATTGTTTTGTCCAGGGTGATGGGGACATGTGAGACGTTGTAAGATGCCGTGTTCATTAAAAAAAAATTGAAAGGAAAGAGCAATCATCCATAAACATGTAGGATGTCGTGTTCATTATACATGTGAGACTATGTATAACGAAAGCAATCATCCATAAACACAACATAATATTTAAAACCAAAAACAGACAGAGATGGTGAAGACCAAACATCATAATGAATTAATTCCAAAGAGAACAAGACATAGAAGGAGATAAAGAAAATGGTAACTTATGACTTTTACCTAAGGGACAAAATTGACTGGAAAACGAGTCTTGAATTGAGAACTTATTCGCATAAATTAAATGTTTTAAAATTGAAAACGAAGGATGGCCTAGCCTAGAATGCCACAAAGCATTAGTTACATGTTCACCTAGGAAAGCAAAAACACCATAAGATGGACGAAAGGGACGGCATGGCCAGAGTCCATTGTTATTCCGGCATTGTAAAAGAGTCTTCCCTGTCCATGAATCCTCCACACGATAAAACTTGGAATATAAGGTAAAGAAACAATTATTATCATAAAAAAAAATGGTTCAAGGAGATGTCGTTAGCGGAGGCTTGAGGACAATAGAGTATTGGCAAACGAAAGGAAGCATATTTAGTTCTAAGATACGAATCACCTATTTTGGATATTTGCAAACCTGGACCACCATGCACACCACGAATGTGGTCGGTTCCATGATACTTATGTGGATTTTGGAGTTATACCTCGTCATTGGTCATGTGAGAATTGGCACCAGAATAAAAAAGCCATTGTTGAACAGAAGAAGCAGTGGCAGAGGCATGAGAAAATGATGCAACTGTATATGCTTGAAAACAAGACAAATGAACCTGTCTTTCATATGACATGTTGAGGTGATTGAAGCAATCGATAGCCAAGTGACCAAAGCGTTGATAAATCTGACATTGGATGCGTCCTGAGGATGAAAAACCTGAAGACAAAAAGTAAGATTGTTGGAAGCAGGGGCAGAATCAAGGAGGCCATTAGAGGATGATGAATTACTGTAGAAAGGGGTTGCAGATTAAGAAGAAGCTTTCGAGAAACTTGAGTCAGGGGTATAATTGCGAGAGAAACTACCTCCACGGGAGTAACCACCGCTGCAACCGCCACGGAATTGACCACCAAGACCACGGAAGCCACCACGGCCACCATGGTTAGTAGCAAATATGGAAATGCCAACATCTGAGGGAAGAGAGAAAGCATTGTGACGTTGCTCGGTGCTCAATAATAAAGCTTCCAGAGCGTTGTAAGTGATAGCAGTGTCACGGGCCTGTGCAGAAGCAACGGTAATCTCATATTGAAGACTGACTTTGCTCATAATAATAGCAACTAAATTAGATTCTAAAATGGAAGACCTAGAGAAGGCAAGATTATTGGCAATGACATTAACTTTGTTAAGATAATCGGCGATGGAAAGATCACCACAAGAAGTATTCACCAATTCGGTGCGCATCTGAATAATACGATTCTAAGACGTAGTAGCATATCTTTCTTGGAGAGATGACCAAGCAGAGGTAGAATCAGTTTTGTTGACGATCATAGCAAGAAACTTAAAGAGCACTAGTAATCCATGAGAGAATCATCTGATCAGTTTGTATCCATTCGTTGTATAAAGGATTGACTTTGTTGATGATTTTGCTGTTGGCATCAAGGAGATAAGCAGCAGGGCAGGAACAGTCGCCAGTGACACAAGAGAGCAAATTATGACTTCTAAGAAGAGGAGAAATTGAGTACGCCATAGAGGATAGTTGTTGCAATCGTGCTTGATTGTGAGAAAGTTGGTAACCGAGGGAATGGAAGCAGCAACAGAAGAGGAGGATGCCATATCTGTAAAAAAAACTAAAAATAAAAAATAAAAAAATAAAAGTTGAACTTGAACCGTTGTCATTAGACTTGGGCTCGTGATACCATAAAAGGTAATCTAATATGTTTGTAAACTCAACTCAATAATGAGAGAGTTGGATTCTATTAACATTTATAGGAATACAAAACTAATCAATACAATATTAGGATATTAGAATACAATCATAATTACATAAGAACTAGAAGCAGTCTAAACAGGCTAGGACTATGACTTGTCTTCTCTAGGGGTGTCCTCTTTGTTGTCCTTGTTAAAATTGGACTAAGACTCAGAAAAATCAATCACAACTGATGTTGGTTTATCAGTTTGGTCTATGTGTGTGTAATGTAGGCACTGTCTGTGTCTGTCTCCGTGGACTAGAGATAGTTAAGTACTGAGGGACTGCAAGTGAGATGATAAGAGCTGGTGGGTAGAACTTTGCCCTTGCAAAACCACAAACTAATCAAATCCAAATGAGACGATATTTAGAGAAAACTCAAATAAGAAGACCTTCAACTGCAAGCATAACTCCCACGTTGCTTGACAAAACAATAGTGACACTGCAGATGTCATCCTTTATACTTTATTTATGCAAAATGGAAACATGAACATGTATCCGATTAGTCTTGAGCTTTTACAAATGAATTACATCATGTAATACAAGTGAATATTATAAGCACAATTTTTAATCAAAACACATACTTAAGATAGTGGAAAATTACCTTACTCATACATTCAAACATGATCTATAATTGTTTGTATTCCTATATTTGGCAAAATGCCTTTGAAATGTTGTTACATGTAATGCTTTTGTCAATGGATCTGCAACCATGTGATAAGTACCAATATGCTCCAAATCAACAGTTCCTTTTCTCATTTCATCTCCGGCTTCAAATACTTAATATCCATGATTCTTGGAGCTTCTGACATTCTGTTATTCTTACAAAGAATACAACTGAGGTATTGTCACAAAAAATCTTAATTGGTCTTTCAACACTTCTCACTATCTTCATGTCACTAATCAGGTTTCTTAACTACATACCTTGCCTTATTGCTTCAAAATAGCCTATATACTCTAGTGGTTTGTTTTCTACTTCTCCATGAGACTAAACCACCAACTAATATGAAAACATACCCAATTTTGCATCACTATAACAAATCACTTCCAAATTCTGAACTCGATGAAAACCTAGGATAGAAGCTTCTGTCTTCTTTAAGTATCTCAATAAGCTTATGCCTCGCACCTGAAGATGGAATTTGAGATGAAGGATCTTGGGAAAACTCGTTTATGCCTTGACCTGAAGTTCAAGTGTTGTTCTGACGGTACTTTGGTCTACCAGTCAAACTACACCCTAAAGCTATTACCCTTGAGTGTACTAGTGATCGTCTATACGTTATATGCAAATGAGACCCTTGAATAAGTTATAGAATCTGAAATTCCATATATAAGTTCAACTTTGCGCTTTGTTGTACTTAGCTCATTGTATTAGACATGACATCTCCTTCGCTGTTATTCTATTAGTAAAGATGCAACACTATGCCTACAAGCAACCATTGAATTAGTATTAAAGATATACCCTGAAGGTATTACGGATTTAGGCAAATCCCAAGGCATCTTGAGCGGATCAAACCCCCTGATCCTCGGAATAATGCTTACCTTGTTGTTATGTTGACGCTGGTTACTTATCAAACCTGCACAAGGCAAAATCCCCAAATGGTTATGTCTTTACCGTTAAGGGATATTGCAATATCTTGGAGGTCCACGATATGACCTTAGTTGCGAAATCTTCGAATTGTTCCAAGACTCACCTCACTTCACTACGCCACACATGAGACATGGTTAGGAGTTCTTGTTAAGTATATTCGAAGTACTTGATGTGTTTTCATCCATCGTTGCATCCTAACAACAATCCATGAAGACTATGCCACATGTATCCATCTGACCAAGACATGATACATCAACGAAGTCAACACCAAGACATATTGCATCTACATCACATCAACAAAGCATCAGGAGATTGAAGTCATGCAAGCCGATCCCAGATAACCTTGCCAACCTCTACACGATGTCATTACCGAAGTCAACCTTCCAGAAACTTGTCCGAGTAATTGGTATGCCTAACTATTCATATGTAATGCTTGTAGTTCTCATTTGAAAGTTCTATCAAACTCAGGGGGAGTGTCCAGAAATATATTCACTTGATCTTAATGTACTCTTTTTCCCTACGATTAGGAGCATTTTTCCCACTGGATTTTTGCTACCTAACTAGGTTCTGGCGAGGCACCCATCTTGGGCTAATCATACCCTTGTGAGCTCTTCTACTTGCATTCATAAGATGTATAGTTTTGACTTAATGCAACTTCTCACTTTTCTCCTTAGCCTATGGGTTTTTCTCCCACCTTGGGTTTTACCAGAGCAAGGTTTTGTGAGTTTTACCTTTTATGCATTCTTCCGTTGATTTGAGACTCGTATTCGCTCATTGTGCCGACAATTTCATCAATTGTACTTACTTCATCGCTAAAGACCTGATGCGCCATTTAGTTGAGTATTTACACACTCAAGGGGGAGTGTTGCGGTCTTATTAGATTAGGAATGTGATTGTGTAAATCCTAGTGTATCTAGGGATATCTTTGAATATTCCTCTTAGTAGTTAATATCCTATTAGAGTTGTAATCCTAAAAGGGTAAGGAATTAGCCTTCCTTACTACTGTAAATAAAGGCATAATGGGATGGAATAGAACACACATCACAATTACGCATCTCTCTTTTCTCTCTCTATGCTGCACTTTCTCTCTCTTTCTAGCCTCCATAATTGTTCACTAAATTATGCCTACAACATTTCCTACTTATTTTAATTTTTTTGGTGGAATAAAAAAATAAACAAAATGTTTAGGAATTAAATTGTATTGAAGAAGTAATTAATGTAGGATGATAATTAGTTGCATGAAATAGAGGAGTTAGGAAAGGGATCCTCTCGGGATCTATTCCATCAAATCCACCAAATCAAGGGATCTGGACCTTTAAAATTTGATTCAATGGCTAAAGTTATTATACATTTTAAAGGGGACCCATATTTATAGCCGTTGAATCAAATTTCAAAGACACGGATCTCTTGATATGGTGGATTTGATGAAAGGGATCCAAAAGGGATCCCTTCTCAAGGAGTTAAACACTCAATTAAATTCTTATTTATAATAAAATAATCTAAAATGGTGATGTGGAAATAACTCAAGACTTCGATAAAAAGTTTAAAAGACAGTTTTTACCAAGAAAATGTCACGATTAAGAATTAGAACCTAACTTTTCCTATTATTTATTTATTTTTGCATAACTTTCCTTGTTGACGAAGTCAACTTGACCACTACTAGCTGACAAACAACTATCTGTCATTGCCATTTATTTCCATCTCAGAGTCCTCATTGACCGCATTGACCGCATTTGTTATCCCATATGTCACATGGATCCATCAGAAAATAAGTAGTTGGGGACGAAATTATGTTTAGCTGATGCGGCCCGCAACGTCAAATATTGAAATTATGAACGGGTCATCGTCGACTTGCGAATGCGTGTCTTTATTTTCTAGCACGGAAACGACGAGGATTTTTACTTTTTCTTTCCTTCAAGTCTTGCATTCACATTTCATAATCGAAAACTCGTGATTTACCTCCTACTTGAAATTAAATGTATGATTTACCTCCTTGTCCTCAAACCATAAAGCTGAATAAGTGACAACGGCTGTATATAAGCCTCACACGGCATTCGAAAAAATTAGTAAAGCCACCCATCTTCCCAATTTATTAGAGAGAGAGAGAGGAGAGGGAGAGAGATGGGCAGCTATAGCATTTCCAAGTTGGCGATGGCCACAGTGGTTGTGTTGTTAGGCATGGCAAGTTTGGTCGGACCGTCAGCCGGTCAAACGACGCCTGCTTGTGCTCAGGACCTCGTGCCCTGCGCTGACTACCTCAAGAACACAGCTCAGCCAGCTGCCAACTGCTGCACCGCCATCAAGCAGGCGGTGGCCACCCAGTTTGTGTGTCTCTGCAACCTCTTTTTCACTCCCGGACTCCTTGAGACTTTTGGCGGCAACGCCACTTCCGGTCTCAGAATCGCCACCGCTTGCGGCGAATCAATGGATACCGCCAAATGCAAAGGTACTATTGCTCAGTTCGCCATTTGTTTAATTTGGATTTTCTCAACTCGCCCGTTTCAGATCTTGAACTAATATGTTTTTGTGGTTTGATTTTCGCAGCTGCCATAGGTGCTCCTACACCAGAATCCACACCTGGAACCCCTGGTACCAAACTTTTCTCTTTCATATTATCATAGTTACACAAATTGTTTTATATCAATATTTAAATTTCAAAATTCAATTGGGTAATTTAAAATTCTGGTAGCAGAGATGGGATTTGTATTTAATCGCTGATAATCTTGTGTGTCTAAAACTGAGATCATAAACTGCGCTAAGGCATCCCTATACAACTGGGTCTGATGATCGGATCGGAAATACATGATTTTAATTCCAATCCAATAAGTATTGGAAATGCATCTCATTTTCAATTTCAAAATTTGTTTTTTGGTAAACCATAGATTTGATAGATTAGATGTTAGATTAGGGAGCCAACGGAGTTTAAACTCATGCTATGGTGCAAGGACAACACTTCTCTCCGCGTCAGTGGTAGAGGGCCACTTGCATTTTCAATTTCAGAATTGGAATTTCGGAGTATTCCTACAGTTGCCAAATTCAGTATTTTTCGAAATAGAATTATGTCGGAATTTCAAAATTATGCGAGTTATCTCTCTACATAATAGAAAATTACTTAGTTCTCTAATTCTCTTTTTTTGTATTTAATCTCTTCAAGGGAATTGTAATTAATAAAACAGTTACATATTTCAGTATATTGTATTACAAATACAAAGTCAATAAGTATAGTTTAAATGTATGCAAGAGTCATGCAAGTTTCGAAATTTCTGAACGGATTAGGAAATATTAAATAAATTCCGATTCCTATCCAGTTTTTTTTTTTTTAGATTTTGGAATTTCAGTTACGAATTTGAACCGGAGGAAATATTTAAGAATATTTTAACCCAAAATTAGTCGTAATTAGATATTGCTATCAAAGTTTCACCCTTGTCATACACCAACTAATTTTTCGAGATGTTAATAGCGGTTTGAGTTCAAAGTCAATGATAATTATGAGTGCTGAGAGAGAGTTTTTGTTTGGTCTGTCTCGGTTGCTATTAGATAACATAATCATTAGAGTAAGAAGAAGAATGTTATACATACAATTAAAATATCTTAAAAAATATCTATTTACATGGCACAATTACACTTTCACTTCACATGCCACGTAAGATAGCATTATTTTGAAAGTTACTCTCCCTAGCCCTGTTTTACAAACTTTTATGTTTTGTAATGAGTGGTGGCTGAGGTCTAACTCTAAGGGCACTTCACCTGGACGTGCCATGTGTTTCAGTGTAATTTGTTAACTTTTGTTGGTGCCTCCAAGTTTTACTGTCCTATTGAAATTTCAAAAGCAAGAAAATATATGTACATATATTCTTAGTTTTTTTAACTTTTAATATTTTTAATGTCCATATGATGCCAGATTGACACGTGGAACTCAGAATTATGATTTTAAGTATTAGACTTGGACGAAAAACTTGATATATGAAATGTTAAAAATCCAAGAAACTTCAAAGTAATAAATTGATATTTAACTTTATATTTTTATTTTCCACATCTTTTGGAATGTTTCTTGGGCATCAATCAAGAGTCAACGGTAATGTCATCGTACCTTTTCATTGAGTTGAAAATAAAAAAATCTTATGAATTTTTAGCAGTTAGCCAAGTCGTAAATTTAATGTGAAATCTAGCAGCTGGTGTTATAATATTGTGATTAATGTTTGTAGGAACACCGGGAAATGACGGTAGCGGTTCCGGCAAGGTTGAGTGGACTGGATTTTCTGCTCTGCTCTTATTATGGGCTTCTGTCATGTCATATTAGTCCTTGTTCATCAACTTATTTGAGTAGATTACTCGGGGTCACGATGAATTCACAGATTTGGAGATGTGTTATTTGATTCGTGTCGCTTCAGATTAATTTTTTCGAATAGTATTTTACTTTTTTACCTTGGATCATAGATGTTGGTCATTTTCTTACTCCTCTTACGTTGTCATTGGTTTTTTGTGGTGCTTTGAATCTTTGTAGACTTGGAAGAACTGGGGTGAGCATTGTTCTACTCTTACATTCATACACTGTTCTAAAAATTTCCATCTAGCGCCACAGCTAGTCACCGCTTTGATTAATCACTAGGCGTCACCATCCCGATTAATCACTAGGCGTTTGAAAATTAAGAAATGACGCCTATACTTGCTTAGGCGCCCTCCATAACCAGCCTAGGTCGCAACTCTCATTTAGATAGAAAATAGATAACTTTTATTTTGCATTTTGTTTATTTTTCATAAATTATAAAAGACTTGTTAAATACATAGATTGTCACATCCCGGCCTGATGCGATGATTATACGCCCACAAATTAAACCCTCTTTTTATCAATCGTAGTAAGTATGTAAGTAGGGATCGTTCTGGACCGGGGATTAGGAGGGATTGTTAATCACTTGGATTTGATTCAAAAACGTAAAAACACAATATAAAACACTATACTAGACTCAAAGAATGCAAAACTAAACTTTAAAACACTAAGACAAACCAAAACACTCAAAACAACACAAACACACTCAAATCTGCCTAAAAACCACTTTCTGGGCAGATTTGAGCACAAACACAAATTTGGATGAAATTAAGTTGTAACTTGACTCAAAACACTTATAAACACAAACTAAGATACTTTCTAACTAAATTGGACATTAAAGTAAAGGGGGATTTAGGTTTTGAAGAAATTAACTAAATGGACAGATTGCAATTAAAACAGAATGTAAAAATGAAATTGATGAAATGGAATGATGAGAAACTAGTTAGAGGGTTCCTTATCCACACATGAACATATGCATATAATTTGATTCCCAGTTATGATTTCAACAAACGATGAATGACAATGCTCCAAGTTAATTAGGTCCGCTTAAATTAACTTTCAGATTTCCCTAGATTCATTGGATTGAATGGAATACGCATTACAACCAAATTATTCTTAATCAAAGTCCCTAACTATGGAATACGCATGATAGAGACATTCAACAAAGATCATTAAGTTCAACGGAAATCATAAACATCGACTAGGCATTCATAACTATGGAATACGCATGATAATCCAGCCTAGGGTTTACTAAACACAATCGTGACTAGCGATTTTTACTACTCATGAATATAAGTTCATAACGATTAGGTGAAATTCCCTTATATCCTAGCATCAAGTTTAGGCATGCAAATTAAGTGTCGACCCTCAACCCACATACATAAACAAGTTCTTATCAAAACAGAAAAGTAAACCACATCTAAAGTTCATGAATTCATAACTGGAGTAAATCAAATCATAACCAACATATGTACATGGCTTCAAATTCGCCTCTAACTAAAAAGAAATTAGTTCCACATGTTTAATATAATTGAACAACAAGTTAAATTAAACATGAAAACAGAAACAAAAGAAGAAATAACTCCAAAAGTTAAAGATGAAATTGATGGAATTGAATGGAATGAAGGCTAGCTAAGGGGTTCATCTCCACACATGTTATACTTGCATAATAAAACGATTTCCAATTGCATTTCAATAAACCATGAAACTTAACGCCCGGGGTCAATTAGGTCCGCTTAAATTAACCGTCAAGTTTTCCTTAAGTTAATGAATTGGATGGGTTTGCGCAACGCAATTCACAACATTCTCCAAAAGTCCTTTACGTGAAAAGCACAATAAAGATACAATCAAAGATCATTAAGCATCATGAAAACTATAAGTGTTGACGAGGCATTCGTTACTATGGAATACGCATGAAACTTATGCCAAGAATTCGTTTAACGCGATTGTTTATAAGCAACCTCCACTACTTGTGAATATAAGTTCGTAACTATTAGGTGAAACTCACTTATATTCTAGCGTCATATTCATGCATGAAAATTAAGCGCGCATTCTCAATAAACATACATAAATAAGTTATCAATCAAACGGTTAAACAAATTGAATCCACAACTTATGAAACGCAATTAGAAGTAATCAAATCAAAATGCAAGCATAAACATATATTTCGAATCCCCCCCTAACCAAGGGGGGTTTAGTTCCTTATACGTACAAAACAAAGAGAATCAAAGAAACACCTAAACATTCCAACAACTCAAACTTGAATTGTATGAACGTTTAGGCCCTCTTCTCTTCCATTCCTCATTCGTACAAAACAAAGAGTATTGAAATTAAACATTGAAATCAAAGAAACACCTAAACATTCCAACAACTCAAACTTGAATTGTATGAACGTTTAGGCCCTCTTCTCTTCCTATTCGTTGTAGCACAAGGTCTAAGGATAGTTTGATGGTGTGAATGGTTTGGGGAGTGGTGTTTGGATTAATAGGGAAGGCACGGCAACAAGGGGTTTGTTGCTGGAATATGGATGATTTTCTGAATATGGAAGAATGTATGAATGGAATGGAATGGATGGAATTATGGTTGTGATGGGCACGGCCCCAAGGGACCAATTTCTGTGATGGAAGAGTGTATGTGAATGTGGCTGCAATGGATGCTTATTTATAGGTGAAGGAGAGGGAACATGACAGCTAGGAACTTGGTGGAAATCTGGAATGGTGATGGGAGATGCATGTGGCTGATTTATGCATGTGATTAAAGTGGAATGACAGCTAGGTTATGATGATGAATGCATGTGCAAATGCATGTGGAATGTGGCTGCAATGAAGGTGTTTTGCACGACAATGATGGGTTCTTTGGTGATGAATGTGGCTGCAAGGTGTGGATGATGATGAATGCATGTGCAATGACAGCTAGGTTGTGTGTGGAAAGCTGGAATTGCACAAGGACAATGCATGTGCACGGTTTTGGGAGAAAGAGGTGAATGGTGGCTGCAATTGATGAAGTAATGCACGGCAAAGGGGATTGTGGTGCAATGATGGTGTTTTGTGGCTGAATTGGTGGTGGAATTATGATGGGAGGCACGGCATAGAATGTGTTTGATTGAATGTGCATGTTAAGTGATAAATGTTTGGTTTATGATAAGTGATAAGTGTATGGTTATGATAAGTGATAAGTGTATGGTTATGATAAGTGATAAGTGGTGATGATAAGTAATGGGAAAGCATGTGGATTAGGTTGGAAAGCTGGAATGATGAAGTGGGAGTGCACGGCAAGGATATAGGAAAGGTTTAAATGTCCTAAAACTAAAGGGAACAAGGTTCCAACACTTTGGTCTTCAATTAGGTCTTCAATTTCATCCAACACTTTGGCTCCAAGCATAAGCTATCCATCCTTAGCCCAAAAGTGCTCCAAAAGTCTCCAAAATGCATCTTTTTGCTCCTTTAGCCCTTTGGACCTACAAACACACGAAAATAGCTTAAAGTACTAAAATAACTAAAGAAACATAACGTAAATGCACGAGAACAAGCCATTTAAGTCGCATGAATATGCTCCTATCAAATACCCCCACACTTATCTTTTGCTAGTCCTCGAGCAAAACAAAACAAAAGAAACTAAAAACAAAACAAAATGAACAAAACACAACCTATACCTTCCAACAATTGCCTCAGGGATTTCCAACGATACATAACAAGTTAAAAATCATCATTCCCATAGATTTTATTCATCTTTACACTTAAGTACATTCTTAATCATAGTCACCACATACTAGTTCACAATTAAGCATTTAAAACACATTTCGAATGTAGTAACATGCCTTAGAGAATTGCCTCAATTCCTTACTAGAATGCACTCTAATTTCACACAGATTTTCTGACTACACACCCTACACTAGTTATATGTGAGAGATTGATGTAAACATGAAAGACTAGTATCTCACATATGTTATAACAAAGAAAGCATTTTCTGGATTTACGATAATGACATGAATATGATCTCATGAATGGAATGCTACTACTTAGAATGAGAACCAGTGATTCCATATGCTTATACCAAATTCAAACTCCACAAATTGAACACATAACATCAAGATAGAAGTTGAGGGTAGTAACGGGGCTAAAGGTAATGGTTTAACAAAGAAAGGCAAAGTAAAACAAAGGTTCTTAAAGTAATAGGAAGCGAAGTAATGAAATTGACACTTAAACTCACTTTTAATGGCAGAAATCAACTTTTAAACACAAGGGAAGATTCATGCAACAACTAGGGTCAAATTCACTCTTTTGGACCCTTCCTTCAATAACCAATGCTTGTGAGATCATTCTCACTTATTTTTCAACTCTTTTTCTTTCTTTTCAACACTTTTCTATTTTCTTTTTATTTTTCCACGAATTTTTTTCTTTATTTCATTCTTTGGCCGTGCCCTATTATCTTCCCCCACACTTATTTTCTGCAATATATTGATCAAAAGGAGTTCATTCTAAGTCATGCTTCACTATCCTTTAAGAACAAGGGTATGGAAAGTCCTAATCTAGGCTAGGTGAGGATAATGTGGTTAACAACGAAAATAAGCTTGAAAAGGCTCAAAAGGGGTAATCCTACAATACATGTGAAAAGGGATAGGCTTTTTGGCTTTGGCTTGACTAACAACTTCATCTTATTGTATGTTATGCAATCAATATCATGCTTTGAATGAAACGGATATAAGTTCTAGCATTTAGTTCTATCATGATACAATTGCATTCTAAGTAGCAACCAAGCAAGGAATAATGAGATCATGCAACAACTTTAGAAAACAAAGAATCATAGAAAATAACTCTCCAAAGAAAGTAATGGCTCGAGT
Organism: Pyrus communis; assembly: GCF_041283825.1. Classification (NCBI taxonomy): domain Eukaryota; kingdom Viridiplantae; phylum Streptophyta; class Magnoliopsida; order Rosales; family Rosaceae; genus Pyrus; species Pyrus communis. The sequence continues at coordinate 17,004,693 of NC_142570.1, read as the reverse complement.
CTCACAGGGTTGTAGCGTTTGTTTGAGTTCCTTCCTTCAAGCATGTTACAAAAACGAATTTTTCTTTTATGATTGCATGTGAAGTCATACATTATAACCATAACCAAACATATACCAAGAGTAAATCAAACTTTCATCCATGTTTATAATTCTCTTTAACAGTCATGCAATTACAAACCAAATCCTCATCATTGTGTTGGAAGGTACCCTAAGACACAAACACACAAAAACGATTCAAAACACTATTTTTAGGCTTTTCAAAACGTGTTTTTCAAATTTTTATGTGATTTTCGGAGTTATAAAAACAAAACATAATAAAACACTCTAAAACATCTTAAAAACACCTTAAAACAGCAAGGAACAACATTTGAAGTTATGGGTGATAAAATCCCACGAATTTGCATTAACAACCTTAGTTACCCCCCCCACACTTAAATCAAACATTGTCCTCAATGTTTTAAGCATAGATTCACACAAAACATAAGTAAACACATAAACAACAACTAAACATACTAAACATGGCAGAATGTAACTAACAAAGAGAAGAGGTTAGGGATGCAAATCTGGGTATGGAGTGTAGATTCCATCTTCTCCTTGGTGATTGCATGGGTTGATCTTGGTGATTCCACAGGTTTTTTCTTGAACTGGTTTCCTCCCATCGTTGATTTTCCTTTGTGCTACTCTTGAACTGGGCAGCAGGATTCTTTTGGTTTCCCTCGAAGGTCTGAGCTTACTCCTTTTATCTGTTTCTTTGTTCAATCTCTCCAATTCGTATTGAAGAGGGTTAGAGGATAGCTCAGCATATGCAGTTGTTGCTTGTCTCTACATGCTTCAATGTATCATTTTCACTTGCCTTACTTGCTCCCATTTGCAGAAGTGGTCCCTTCTCTGGAAGTGTATCAACCGTTGAAGATGACTACTCGAGAGCAACGCTAGGTAAGCAACCAGGAATAGATTCCAGGTAGCCGGATCCAGATCGGAAGACTGACTCCAAGTGCCGGCTGATTGCTTCTTTTACTTTGCCATGCGAGTAAGAACAAGAACAAAGAAAAAGACAGGGAAAGAGCATGATATGAAATACTTTTGCTTTTGACCTTGATGATATGAGATACCTTTGTTTTTGAAGAAGCGGTGAATGAATCAGCACATGCTTCAATCTACCGTTTCTTCCTGGGTCATCTGTACTCCAGGCATCTGGTATCATCTTTGGCGAAGAAGAAAAAATTGAGTATTTCGAAAGGCTTTGCTGGGAGTGCGCCCTCAGAGGTGAGGAAGAGTTGGGCATTTTCTTCAGGTCTGCCTTGCCATAAAAGATGAAGGTCGACATATATAGGGATTTCCCAATAGCAAGTGGTGGTACTGTTCTTTTACCCTTATCAACAAACGTCTCTTTAATTTCTGAGCAAACGCTGGTGCGAGATTTATACGCACACAAATTAAACCCTCTTTTTGACAATTGTAGTAATGATGTAAGTAGGGATCGTTCTGGACCGGGGATTAGGAGGGATTGTTAATCACTTGGATTTGACTCAAAAACGTAAAAACACAAAAACACTATACTAGACTCAAAGAATTCAAAAATACTTTAAAACATAAACTAAACAGATTCTAAGCATTAAAGAACAAGAAAGTAAAGGGGGGGGGGTTTGATTTGACGAAATTAACTAAATTGCACAAATTGTAATTAAAGGCAAAACGTAAATATGAATGTGATGAAAATATGGATGATGGAATAGCCAAGGGGTTCTTCTCCACACATGTTATACTTGCATACAAGATTGATTTTCAGTTGGTCTTTCGATAAATTATGAAACTCAACACTCTGGGTTAATTAGGTCCGCTTAAATTAACCGTCAAGTTTTCCTTAAGTTAATGAATTGGATGGGTTTGTGCAACGCAATTCACAACATTCTCCAAAAGTCCTTTACGTGAAAAGCACAATAAAGATACAATCAAAGATCATTAAGCATCATGAAAACTATAAGTGTTGACGAGGCATTCGTTACTATGGAATACGCATGAAACTTATGCCAAGAATTCATTTAACGCGATTGTTTATAAGCAACCTCCACTACTTGTGAATATAAGTTCATAACGATTAGGTGAAATTCACTTATATTCTAGCATCATATTTATGCATGAAAATTAAGCGCGCATTCTTAATAAACATTCATAAATAAGTTATCAATCAAACGGTTAAACAAATTGAATCCACAACTTATGAAATTCCAACGAAAGTTAATCAATTCATATTGCAAGTATAAACATAGTTTCGAATCACCCCTAGCTAAAGGGGGTTTAGTTCCTCATAACTTTGAAATCAAAGAAACACCTAAACATTCCAACAACTTAAACTTGAATTGTATGAACGTTTAGGCACTCTTCTGTTCCATTCCTCGTACTTACAAAACAAAGAGAATTGAATTTAAACTTTGAAATCAAAGAAACACCTAAACATTCCAACAACTCAAACTTGAATTGTATGAACGTTTAGGCCCTCTTATCTTCCTCGTTGTTGTAGCACAAGGTCTAAGGTGAGGTTTGGGGGATTATGGATGATGTAGAATGATAGGTTTTGTGGAAGAAAGAAGGAAGTGATGGTGTTTGGATTGGTAGGGAATGCACGGCACAAGGGCAGTTTTTGTGTTGTGTGTTGTGTTGTGAATGAAATGAAATAATTGTGGCTGCAATGCATGCTTATTTATAGGTAAATGAGAGGGAACATGATAGCTAGGAATAGGTGGAAATGTGGCTGCAAGTTTGGTGAATGATTATGAGTGAATGCATGTGAATGTGGCTAGGTTGGAAAGCTGGAATTGCATGGTACCCCACGACATTGAGTGTGTTTGAGTGTTGTGGCTGATTTGTTTGTTGGTTAAAGATGCATGTGGATGTATTATACAATGGGAAAGTATGTGATTGACAACTAGGGTGAATGGTGGCTGCAATGATGAAGTGTGATGGCTGAAAATGGCAAGGGAAGTGCACGGCATTGGGTGTTTTTGGTGCATGTGGCTGCAATGTTGTGCAATGATGGAGGAATAAGTGCATGTGGTTGAATTGGTGGTGAATGTGCATGGCAAAGAATGGATTTGGCTGCAATGGTGTGGAATTGGGCTAAGGTTTAAGTGCATAAAATGGACCCAAATTGCTCCCCCTTGCATGGCAAGGAATGGTGTTTGTGTTAAGCCCATGGCAAGGTGTTATGTAATTGGGTTAGGGCCATTGTTTTATGTCCTCAAGTGCATACAAGGCCTTCAATTTCATCCAACACTTGGGCTCCAAGCATAAGCTATCCATCCTTAGCCCAATAGTGCTCCAAAAGGCCCCAAAACACTCCACAATGCATCCTTTCGTCAATACACGTCTTATGATCCTGAAAACACACAAAAGAAGCATAAAGGACTAAAATAACTAAAGAAACATAACGTAAATGTACGAGAACAAGCCATTTAAGTCGCATGAATATGCTCTTATCAAACGCCTCTTCGATTTCTGAGCGAGAGCCTCTTCGATTTCTGAATGGTAAAAGTAGTCACGGGAGCGGCTCTGTTACCACACGTTTTCTGAAAAGCAGAGAAAGTGTCGCCGAACTTTGCGCTTGTCGGAAAAAGTGTGTAGTTGCGATGATGATCTCCACGTGTTTTCGACTTTGTCAGATATCTTTTGACAAAGTTGAACGCGTTTTCTGAAAAGCCGCGAACGCGTCGCCGAACTTCACGCAGGAAAATCCGGATTTTTGAATTGGTGATCGTGTCGCCTTGGCTTTTTATAGCGATATCGATCACCACCAACATACACACTCTGAAGATTGCCCATTCTTGAAAATCGACTCCGGCCCTTTGAGATTTAACTTCATTCACCTCTTCTCTTTGAACACCTTTGAAAAAATGACTAACTCATCGAACCTTTGCTTAGACTTGAGTCTCAGCAGCGATCCGGTTGCGCCCCGTCAAGGTAATGTATGGCGCCCTTCTTTCTTATCTTCTAACGGTCCTCTTACAGGTGAAGACTCCATGATGACGGATGCAACAACAGCTACGATAGTAGCTAGGAACCTCCTCACTCCTAAGGATAGTAGGCTGCTTTCAGGACGGTCCGATGAGTTGGCCGTTCAAGAGTCCCTCGCTCTCAGTGTTCAGTGTGCAGGCTCTGTGTCCAACATGGGCCAACGCCTACTTGCTCGCTCCCGTCAGGTTGAATCGTTGATGGCAGAGGTGGAAAATCTCAAGCAAGAGATCAAGCAGCTGAAGTATGAGAATAGAAGTTTGCATGTGCTTGCAAACAACTATTCGACGGGCATGAAGAGGAAGCTTGATGAGCTGCAAGAATCCAATGGTCGAATGCAAAGTGACCGTCAAAGGCTTGCGGCTTTCTTCCAGAGGCACATTTTTCCTGGCTCATCAAGCGTTCCACCAAGTGTTGAGGCCTTGAATGATCCATCTTCAACGTCTCCCGCTCTGATGCCTCCCGCTCCGATGCCTCCCGCTACTATGCCTCCTGCTCCGATGCCTCGTAGTGGGGCTTCACGTAAACGACCTTTGTGAAGGCTACATCTGCTTTATTTTTTTTTATTTTTTTATTTTTATTTTTTATTTATTTATTTATTATTATTATTTTTTTTTTTATTTCACGGCATGGAATTTATCTTTGAATGGAAGGTGATACTTGAAATGATCCGGTAATAGTTTAAATTCAAGATTGGGTGCCTGAATCATTAACAACATATTAGTATAAAAGAAAATTGAAATTCGGGGAGGCGGCTTACCTATATGCTCCGACAAGAACTCAAGGATAAACACATCTTCCTTGAACGTTTCAGGAACTTTGCCCTTGGACAGATTTGGTATGAGGATTCTTCCTTGTTCATAAAATTCAACTTCCTTGGGGTTGTTTGTCTCAAGAACGTCCTCTTTGATGAATTCATGATATTCCCTATTTTGCACCTTTGGAAGGGCTTCCGAGATGTCTTTTTCACTTTCTTCTTCTTTGGAATTCATGAACCTGCAAGGAATAGGGAAATTTGTTGGAACAGGGTTAGACATAATTAAATTTGGAACAACCTTACTTGAATTAGATGAATTAGGGTCTTGAGGTGGCTGCGGCAAAGGTGTTTCCACCCTTTCAGTGGCTTTGTCCAACTCCTCTTCCTCAAATTGCAATCTTTCATCTTCCTTGCGATTTGATTTTGATGGTTGAGGGTCCGTTCTAACCTCCTTGTCACTTGGCAACATGATTTCCTTGGCAGTTTCAAATTCTTCCTTTGGATTTGCAATGGTTGAACTAGGGAGTTCGCCTTGGTCTCGAAACTGTCCTACGAACTCCGCGATCTGCCCAATTTGCTTTTCCAAGTGGTCCAACCTTATGTCTTGATCTTTCCTCTCTTTGTTTCGAGTTTGGATTCCCTGCGTCAAAGTAGTAAGTAATTGAAAAATCTTATCATTATCACTTGAATTACCTACATTGCTTTGGGCAGGTTGTGGTGGCTGCATAGGCGTTGAATAGAACTCATCATATGGCGGCCAATATCCTTCTTCTTGAACATGTTGAGGTTCCCACCACATCGAGTTTGAATGATCACCCCAATCTGAATTGTAAGTATTGGAAAACACGTTATTCCTTGATTGAAGATCAAATGTACCAACGCTTTGCAATTGGGACCTTTCCATGAGCTGTGACAAAAGAGAAGCATTATCAAGTGCCATGTTGTGCTTCTCTAGTACTTGATTTCAACAAACAAAACACAAATAAAAAACTAAAATACTTAACAGAAACTAAAACTAAAACTAATAAGAAAACGAAAATAACAATCCAAAGGATTAGCAAAGTTGCTAATCCCCGACAACGGCGCCAAAATTTGATGCGATGATTATACGCACACAAATTAAACCCTCTTTTTATCAATTGTAGTAAGTATGTAAGTAGGGATCGTTCTGGACCGGGGATTAGGAGGGATTGTTAATCACTTGGATTTGATTCAAAAACGTAAAAACACAATATAAAACACTATACTAGACTCAAAGAATGCAAAACTAAACTTTAAAACACTAAGACAAACCAAAAGACTCAAAACAACACAAACACACTCAAATCTGCCTAAAAACCACTTTCTGGGCAGATTTGAGCACAAACACAAATTTGGACGAAATTAAGTTGTAACTTGACTCAAAACACTTATAAACACAAACTAAGATACTTTCTAACTAAATTGGACATTAAAGTAAAGGGGGATTTAGGTTTTGAAGAAATTAACTAAATGGACAGATTGCAATTAAAACAGAATGTAAAAATGAAATTGATGAAATGGAATGATGAGAAACTAGTTAGAGGGTTCCTTATCCACACATGAACATATGCATATAATTTGATTCCCAGTTATGATTTCAACAAACGATGAATGACAATGCTCCAAGTTAATTAGGTCCGCTTAAATTAACTTTCAGATTTCCCTAGATTCATTGGATTGAATGGAATACGCATTACAACCAAATTATTCTTAATCAAAGTCTCTAACTATGGAATACGCATGATAGAGACATTCAACAAAGATCATTAAGTTCAACGGAAATCATAAACATCGACTAGGCATTCATAACTATGGAATACGCATGATAATCCAGCCTAGGGTTTACTAAACACAATCGTGACTAGCGATTTTTACTACTCATGAATATAAGTTCATAACGATTAGGTTAAATTCCCTTATATCCTAGCATCAAGTTTAGGCATGCAAATTAAGTGTCGACCCTCAACCCAAATACATAAACAAGTTCTTAATCAAAACAGAAAAGTAAACCACATCTAAAGTTCATGAATTCATACCTGGAGTAAATCAAATCATAACCAACATATGTACATGGCTTCAAATTCGCCTCTAACTAAAAAGAAATTAGTTCCACATGTTTAATATAATTGAACAACAAGTTAAATTAAACATGAAAACAGAAACAAAAGAAGAAAGAACTCCAAAAGTTAAAGATGAAATTGATGGAATTGAATGGAATGAAGGCTAGCTAAGGGGTTCATCTCCACACATGTTATACTTGCATAATAAAACGATTTCCAATTGCATTTCAATAAACCATGAAACTCAACGCCCCGGGTCAATTAGGTCCGCTTAAATTAACCGTCAAGTTTTCCTTAAGTTAATGAATTGGATGGGTTTGCGCAACGCAATTCACAACATTCTCCAAAAGTCCTTTACGTGAAAAGCACAATAAAGATACAATCAAAGATCATTAAGCATGATGAAAACTATAAGTGTTGACGAGGCATTCGTTACTATGGAATACGCATGAAACTTATGCCAAGAATTCGTTTAACGCGATTGTTTATAAGCAACCTCCACTACTTGTGAATATAAGTTCGTAACTATTAGGTGAAACTCACTTATATTCTAGCGTCATATTCATGCATGAAAATTAAGCGCGCATTCTCAATAAACATACATAAATAAGTTATCAATCAAACGGTTAAACAAATTGAATCCACAACTTATGAAACGCAATTAGAAGTAATCAAATCAAAATGCAAGCATAAACATATATTTCGAATCCCCCCCTAACCAAGGGGGGTTTAGTTCCTTATACGTACAAAACAAAGAGAATCAAAGAAACACCTAAACATTCCAACAACTCAAACTTGAATTGTATGAACGTTTAGGCCCTCTTCTCTTCCATTCCTCATTCGTACAAAACAAAGAGTATTGAAATTAAACATTGAAATCAAAGAAACACCTAAACATTCCAACAACTCAAACTTGAATTGTATGAACGTTTAGGCCCTTTTCTCTTCCTCTTCGTTGTAGCACAAGGTCTAAGGATAGTTTGATGGTGTGAATGGTTTGGGGAGTGGTGTTTGGATTAATAGGGAAGGCACGACAACAAGGGGTTTGTTGCTGGAATATGGATGATTTTCTGAATATGGAAGAATGTATGAATGGAATGGAATGGATGGAATTATGGTTGTGATGGGCACGGCCCCAAGGGACCAATTTCTGTGATGGAAGAGTGTATGTGAATGTGGCTGCAATGGATGCTTATTTATAGGTGAAGGAGAGGGAACATGACTGCTAGGAACTTGGTGGAAATCTGGAATGGTGATGGGAGATGCATGTGGCTGATTTATGCATGTGATTAAAGTGGAATGACAGCTAGGTTATGATGATGAATGCATGTGCAAATGCATGTGGAATGTGGCTGCAATGAAGGTGTTTTGCACGGCAATGATGGGTTCTTTGGTGATGAATGTGGCTGCAAGGTGTGGATGATGATGAATGCATGTGCAATGACAGCTAGGTTGTGTGTGGAAAGCTGGAATTGCACAAGGGCAATGCATGTGCACGGTTTTGGGAGAAAGAGGTGAATGGTGGCTGCAATTGATGGAGTAATGCACGACAAAGGGGATTGTGGTGCAATGATGGTGTTTTGTGGCTGAATTGGTGGTGGAATTATGATGGGAGGCACGGCATAGAATGTGTTTGATTGAATGTGCATGTTAAGTGATAAATGTTTGGTTTATGATAAGTGATAAGTGTATGGTTATGATAAGTGATAAGTGTATGGTTATGATAAGTGATAAGTGATGATGATAAGTAATGGGAAAACATGTGGATTAGGTTGGAAAGCTGGAATGATGAAGTGGGAGTGCACGCCAAGGATATAGGAAAGGTTTAAATGTCCTAAAACTAAAGGGAACAAGGTTCCAACACTTTGGTCTTCAATTAGGTCTTCAATTTCGTCCAACACTTTGGCTCCAAGCATAAGCTATCCATCCTTAGCCCAAAAGTGCTCCAAAAGTCTCCAAAATGCATCTTTTTGCTCCTTTAGCCCTTTGGACCTACAAACACACGAAAATAGCTTAAAGTACTAAAATAACTAAAGAAACATAACGTAAATGCACGAGAACAAGCCATTTAAGTCGCATGAATATGCTCCTATCACGGCCCCGGCCCCCATCACATCCCGAGCTCGACTCCACCGTAGCATGATATTGTCCGCTTTGGGCCCCGACCACGCCCTCACGGTTTTTTTCTGGAAACTCACACGAGAACTTCTCAATGGTTACCCATCCTAGGATTGCTCTCGCGCGAACTCGCTTAACTTCGAAGTTCCGATAGAACCCGAAGCCAGTTAGCTCCCAAAAGGCCTCATGCTAGGTAGAGATGGGAATATACATATAAGGCTTAAAGGATCCACTCCCCTGGGCGATGTATGATGTTACAATCCATCCCCCTTAGGGGCCTGACATCCTCATCGGCACACTTCCGTCCAGGGATTGGCTCTGATACCAAATTGTCACATCCCGGCCCAGGCCCCCATCACATCCCGAACTTGACTTCATTGTAGCACGATATTGTCCACTTTGGGCCCCGACCACGCCCTCACGGTTTTGTTTCTGGGAACTCATATGAGAACTTCCCAATGGGTTACCCATCCTAGGATTACTCTCGCGCGAACTTGCTTAACTTCGGAGTTCTGATGGAACCCGAAGCCAATGAGCTCCCAAAAGGCCTCGTGCTAGGTAGAAATGGGAATATGCATATAAGGCTTAAAGGATCCACTCCTCTGGGCGATGTGTGATGTTACATAGATGAACACACATTATATGTTTGTTCCTTATGTTTTCATTATGTTCTATATTTTATAATATATTTGTCATTCTATTTCTTAGTTTATATATCCTAAAGAAATTATGTTTTTTTTTTTTTTTTTTTTATAAACGATAATATTTATGCTAAAGGAGTGAGACAGTAGGCTAAGCCTTACAATGAGTTTGCCATAATAATATGGTTCAATTTTGCATTTGGCGAGAATCGAACCTAACAACTCTCGCATACAAGTGAAAAAGAATACCACTAGATTGTAGTACTAAGTGGTTGAAATTATTTAGTTTTTAAATATAACCAGACACTTATTTATACAATATTTAATTAATTTACTTAAATCCGTCTAGGCCCCTGCCTAGCTGCCCAGCTGCCTAGGGACTAGGCCCCAATCCGCTGCCCAGCTAATGCCTAAGCTCTTTTAGAACCTTGCATTCATGTGATTTCGGGAAACCACATTCTATTATGTCATTTATAAAGTAGGGATCTAAACCAAACACGTTGCGTTTAGAGTTAAACAAGTTCTTATATATCTTTATTATTCTGTAATTGTAGTTTATGAGATTAAATCTCTAAAAATAGATACAAATAACCTTCCTTTCTCAAGTGGAGACTGATATTCTTTTCTACCAGAATATGGCCTTCCCCTTCTTTTAGAATTTGGACTATCCGACCTCTCTCTTTTAAGCTGTTCTTAGCCATCTATACAGAAAATGGCATTACTTAAATGGTTTGTCAAGAAATATGGATGCTATTGGAAATGACTTGACTAATTGATCCATGTTAAAAATTATACGAAATGAGCATAAATTCTTGGTAGTTCACACACGAAATTGGTGTGATCATCTTTGTTTTTCAAGTTTAAACGTCTCCTTGGCTTATCTTGACACACTCCGAACCTGAATGTTCACCTGGACTTTGAATCGAGCTGTGCTGGCTGACACCAGAAAGGTGACAAAGCCATAAAGTGTAGTGATGTGGAAAATGTGAGTAAATTTAAACCAGAAGTGCCTAAATGGAAGAGTGCGCATGTGAGCGGAAATGAACCTATTTCACACGTGATGCTAGAGCATAAGTAAAGTACAGTTGTTGATCCTAAAAACTGCCTAGCTTACGTGTCTCACAGGCTGAGTAATTAATAAGGTAACTACATCATTCGGTCGAATGCGGGGCGTGCTAACTCGTCGGTCGAACTCGGTCGGGGAGTAAAATGAATGTTGATGTTTGTGTTGGATGTGCTGCTAACTTTTGCGTCTTGCGAGTGCGGCTGAGGGAGGAACTCGTCTGGGCCTTTGGGTTCTAGAGCTTGAAGACAAGGTTGCTAGTTTCTTTTAAGTTCACGAATCATCGACGCTGGGTTCCGCCTCAGTAATTATATTTGTGAGAATATAAGTACGCCGAACTAGTACGAGATTGTACGGACACAAATACTCAGAAAAAGATAAGTGTCTTGATTGTAAATGTGGTTCAGCCGTCGTAATGCTGAACTTTAAAATGTGCTTACGAATATCCAATCATAAAATAAACTCAGCTTTCAATGTGCCAAGCGTGGTAACACTTCACTTCGCTAAGAAGGCTGATGAAATGACCTCTTCCAACAAGGACTTAGAAATCCTCGTTGATCGAGACTTGGATAGAAAACCAGTCAGTCTCGAAGCAGTGCTGTTTATCCAAACTGAAGATGTTGCCAGTTGCCTTCACATTGTTGTTTATCCAAACTAAAGATGTCTTGGGGGGGAAAAAGAAAATAAAAATCTCAAGTTGTTTGAGAGGTTTGTGCAGGGCAGTTGTGTGTTGAATTGGAGGGCCCATTTTTCGCATTGCTGATGCTTCTGTATTTATATAACATATTTACCTTGGCATAGCCTGACAATTTTGTAGAGCTCATTTGCAACTCAAACTAGCGAAACTGATCCGTGCCATAGTAGACACAACCAATTTTTGTATAGAGTCTATAGATGTGTGTGAGTGTTATCACTAGAAACCTTTAGGAGACACAACTCCTACTAAGGACACCAAGAGGTTTAAAGGCTTGTTGCACATGTTGAATGCAATTGTTCAGCCATCGAAAATGGTCTAGTTAGATTTTTTTTTTTAGTTTGTTTGTTTTTAGTTTTAGTTTTGCTCTAGCATTAGCAAAAATCAAGTTTCGGTGTATTTGATAACTCGTATATTTCATACATTTATATCATCCATTCCTAGTCTCTTTGTGATATTTATTAGTTAAACTGCTTAAGTTTTACCCTCTTTTATGTTGGTGTGCAGTTAATCATATTGTAGAGTCCATTTTAGAGAAAATGAGGCAAAATGGTGCTGAAAGTGGAAATTAAATACGAATGCTAATGTTGAGAGAGAATCAAAAGGAGATAATTGAAGATGGTGCTGAGTTGAGGTCTAATTAATATTTAAAGATGAATTTGGCCATTTAGAAGACCAATAACAGAAAAAGAAAAATGTGCAAGATAAAGGTTTAATTACAAGGATATTTTAGCATTCTGTAACAACCTATTTTACCTTCTTACACAATAAGAACCAAACCTCGTTCACGCTTGGAAGCCCAAAGGTTAACGGCGTCTTCTCCAATGAGAGAGGACTCCAATCGTCATTCTCCCTCCCGCTCACACTACCTCTCCCTCTTCCTCTCCCTCTTTCTCTCCCTTCCTCTCTCTCTCTCTCTCTCTCTCACAGACTACCTCTCCTTGCTCAAACAACCATCAACCCAGAGTGGCAATGGCAAGCTTCGAGCAACGACGACGAGCTGTAAAATTGAATAGAAAAGCTAGACAATCTTGAAAAACAAGGAATCGGGTACGTTTTCGAAGAATGACATCTTACTTTTTCTCCATTCTCAATTTTTAGGTTCAATTTTTATGATGTGAGCAGGGTTTTCTCTTATTAGGATTTGCTCTTGTCATTGTTAAATTTGTTCGAATTATTTAAAAATTGAATTCAATTTTTTCAATTCTCCTTTTTCTTTTCAATTCCAATGGAACCGAATGATCCATTCTCTGATGTATTATTCGATAGTAGGCTATTTTCATCCCTTCTGTTATTGTTATTGGTGTTGGTATATCAGGGATTGCAGTTGCACGAATTCTGGGTTTTTTTGGGTTTTATTTTTTATATTTTTGAGTATGTTTTCTTTTTTGTGTTTGAATACAACTAGGTTGAAGAGCTGCATAAAGGACAGCCACAAGGGCAAAGCCATACAAAGCAGAGTTTCCAATGCCGTGATGTCAACCATCTGTGAGTATTAGCTTCCATTTTCCATTTTCATGCCCCTTGATTGGTTTTACAATTTGGTCACTTTTTTAAGATGTATTGTGTTCCATTTTTTCTGGGAGTTGTCAAGATTCTAGTAATCAACTTGTTCCATTCAATGACGCCCATATAATGAAAGGTATTGTGTTCATATGTTTTCCAAAATATCTCGAATATCATAATCTGTGGGTCATTTGTGTGCAAGATGTTCATTACGAGGACAAGGAATTGAGAGAAGCACAAGCTCTTCCTAGCTATCACTGACACATCTTAGATGCCTAGAGTGGAAGGAGTTGATGTCTCTATCTGATATAAATAATGTCTTTGTATATGCTAATGACTATGGTCTAATATGGACATACATTGTTTCTCAAATTGGTATGAAAGGGTAAAACAATATGTGAGATTCGTCTTAGTTTCATTTATAATTTTGGGTTGGAATCTATGTGAGATTCGCCTCTTTCAAATCCTCTCTATAAGTCAAACAAAGTTTACTACCTTATGTGTTCTCAAGGAAAACATTTTTGTTTTCATGTACATCTGAAAGTGTCTTTCTCCTTTTTTTTAGTTTTACTTAATTAGGACATTGTCATTTGTGTATCGGGTCAGAGTGTATACGTATTGATGCAGAGTTACATTGAGACACCTACAAAGGAATACATGAGAAAATCAACATATGAAACCAGTTTGGCTCCTTAGTAGTACATGAAAAATAAGACGTTTAGTGAAAGGAAATTTTGTCGTTTGATGAACAAAAACCAAAATAGCAATAGCAATCTCCAAAATTATCACCAAAGTAGCACTTGACTTGTGATATCCCTTCAGTTACTTGTTTAATAGAGTACAAGTTCAACAAAACGATTACAACATTTTCTCCAATTCAATAGAAATTGCCTCCATGGTCTCTATCTTCTCATTTTCTAGGACCCTTGTTTGCACTGTTACTTTGTGAAAGGCTATGATGGTGCGTCATAACTTCCTATAAATTACCAAACAAATTATTTTATATAAAATCATTCCTAAAAACAATACAATAATACTTCTTAGATTATACTAGTTACCTGGAAATGTTGAATAAGAGGAATGCTATTATGAGATTTTGTAAATGGACCAAAAAATGGTACTTGAGTTCCATTCTCAATACATGATCCCTATAATAGTGAAATATATAAACATGTCATAATAGGAAAATTATACATATATAAACAGAAATCATTTGTACGAATATAAACAGTAATTAAATTATACTAGTTACCTGAAGCTGAAGAAGTTGCTGATTTGTGAAAGGCATGCTTCCGTGCTAATTAGTTGCACTTATATTTGTGCTTGGAAATGATACTTGGGTTCCAACATTCATATAGGTCCCTGCTAAAAACATGATTTTTTTTATATGGAGTTTCTTTTTATAAAACAATGAACAAAATAAAATTAAATATGAAAATGATATCTTACTTAAAGTTAGCACATTGAACATAGGATATCCATGTCGAATAACCTGTTGCTCATTTGAATTGCCACTAAAGGGAGCACAATCTTGTTATATTCATAATGAAAAGAAACAATTCCTAAATGAAAACATAATCCACATAACTGGGCATAATGATATATAATTTATAACATATTTATGATGAATTACAACATGTACTTTCAAGTGGGTGACTTTTCTTGTTGAAGATTTGGTGGCTTTTGTTTGTGGCTTCCCACGCCTTCCAAGCGGGTCTTTGAATCTACTACGCGGACGTCCAACAATAGTTTTTCTTTTAACTTCGCGTGCTATGACCTCACACTTGTCATCAAGTTGTATCATTTCCTTATGCTCGCTTGCACCACTTTCACCATCAAAAGCTTGACCTTTTTGTTTACTTGCAACACTTTCACCATCTAAAATTTGACCCTCTTGCTCAATTGCTCCACTTTTTCGTACTGAAGCTTGACCTTCTGATGTTTTATTAGTACATGTATTTCTTGACAATTTTTTTTTTTTCATTTCTTCCAAACCTTTTAGCATATCAACTAAACACTCATGAGCATATGTTGTGAACTTCTCATGTTCTACTGTTAAGGATGCTATCTCACAAAAATTATGACACAAATGGCTATAACGCCTCCCTATAGACTCCTTAGCATGGCCATTTCCCTCACCTCCACAATAATTAGTTATGCTTCAACCCTTTGCATCTCTTGTCCATCACTTTAAAAATGTAATCATGCAGGATTCTTTTCACATTCTTCTTGTCTAACAATTTTAATGCACGACAACATAAAATCCCAACAAAGCTGAACTTCATGCAACTACATGTGATTCCTTCTATTAAAGCTTTAAATTTCACAAAATGCTCTTGAGGTTTGCCATTATAAGTTACCTTGTACTCATATATCATCCCAGACTTGCTAACTTTGTATGTATTGTAATTCAGGATACACATGTACTCCTTTTGGAATAGTCTATAGACTTCTGGGGCATAAATCTCCGCTGCATGTCGCAACATCTCAACATTAATTAATAACATGGGTGTGTTTGCATCATCTTGAAATCTGCAATTAATTCCTCATATCGTCGATCTTCTAAAAGCCTCTCATAATGCTCAAAGAAACGCAAAAGAATGTGACTTGGTTTTAAGTACTTCTTTAACACGTTATTCATACTTTCACTACGTTGGGTACTCATCATGTTGGCAGTGAAAGTATGTATCCTATATACTAATGCCCATTTTTCCTTCATAGCAAATAAATCCTTCAACCACTTATGTCCCTTGAGGTCATATTTCTCAATCATATCATTCCATCCATAAAGCCATTCTTCCTCATCCTCATACTTATATAAACAAGTACCCAAATCAGAAGCAAAATCGACTTGACCTGTTAAACACATGGCTCAAATTTGTGGCAGCATTTTGATAAATATGCCACACGCACAAGCGATGGTGAGATTCATTAAAATTTTTTGATATTTCTTCAGCCATTGCAGCAGGTTGATTTGTCAATATGGTTTTTGGTTGCTTCCCAGACATTGCTTCCAAGAAAGCCTCGAATAGCCATGAAAAAGAATCAGCACTTTCATCATATAGCAAAGCTGCACTGAAAACTACTGTTTGTTTACGATGATTAACACCAATAATTGGTGCAAATGGTCTACCATACTCATTTGTCCAATACATTGTGTCAAAACAAATGACATCTCCAAAGAGACCATAATCACTTATTGAACGTGAATCTTCTCAAACATATTTGTGATCATATCATCTTTATCAAGCTGCACCGAGTAAAAACTAGACGAGTCCTTCACTTGCATTTTATGAAAAATATTGCAATATAGCCCCAACATCTCATTTCGATAATCTTTATCAAGAAACCCAAGATTCTCTCACCCACCAACTTCTCTGCTCATCAATTCCATAGTTGCTTTTATTGGTATTCCTAACTTATCTGCATTATCGACATGCGCCTTTTAAGTTTGGGACATCTTACTATTAATCTTCAACATGTGCTTCACAGGGGTTCGAACCAAAGCATGATTATGATTTGCATCAAAGGAAACAATCTTAAATTTTCCTTTCTTTTTAAGAAGGCACGTCATGTGGGCTTGACAATCGACCCTTGAAACTGGTTGAGTATAAGTTGTACCTTTAACTGGCTCGTCATTTTCTTCGAAAACCTTGTCTTGAACAAGTGTGAGTTACTCTTGTTACAATACCCGCATTGTTTTTTTTTTTTTTTCCTTCCAATGATGCTTCCTCACATCAAACCCTTATCTCTAGCATAGTTGCAGTAATAATCGTATGCGCCCTCTTTAGAACTAAACTCCATTCCATGTTCTAGATCTCCCATTATTTCTTTGCTTTTATTCAGCTGAGGAGGTCCCAGTTCCATCATGGCTTTAGGATGACCAGTAGGTGAAGAATTTGCACCTTGTAAATCATCTTCATCACTAGGTAATGACTCACTATCTAATCTTGTAGGTTCTTTGTTCACTATAACCTGCAACATAACATTAATACCAGAGACATGAAATATGCTCTTCCTTATTCATTTGCTTTTATTCTATTGCATCTCAAATATGTTCTCCATTATTCATTTGCTTTTATTTTGTTGCATCTCAATATGGGACGAAACAGAGCCCACTCAATACAAATATTGCAATTTTCAAACCCAAAGCCACAACCTTTGTGAAGAAAAATAACCATCCAAAATTTTGAATGCAAATTCAAATCATATAAAACTGAAAACATACCATCAAATACAGTAGAGAATGGATCCTCTGGATAGGCGCATAGGTGGATGATCGTTGTTGTTGTTGTTGGTCATTGTTGTTGCTTGGAGTTCGCTGTGTTGCTCTGGGTGGATGGTGGTCTAAGCGAGGAGAGGTAGTCACACAGAGAGAGATAGAGAGAGAGAGAGAGAGAGAGAGAGAGAGAGAGAGAGAGAGAGAGAGAGAGGGAGAGGTAGTGTGAGCGAGAGGGAGAAGGACGATTGAAGTCCTCTGTCATTGGGAGAAGAAGCCGTTAACCTTTGCGCTTCGAAGCGTGAACGAGGTTTGGATATTTTTTGAAAAAAAAAATTACACATGTTAAATTCTTATTGTGCTATGTAGATTGGGCATTATGAAGGGTCCTGACTATTCAGGACTCAAGTATTGTCCTTAAATGAATGCAATTTACATTATTGAAACATGCATTTTTAAACTTTCGTTTTCGTTAATGTCAATTATTGTGGGTTAACTCTACAAAATGCGAATAGTCTGTCTTTGTGTTTTAGGGTTGGTTTTTCCACCTAAAGGCAACTCCTCAAATTGTAAATTGAACCAAATGTGCACAGGATTGAAGAATACTGTCCCAAATATGATAGGCTTCGCAAACAAAGAGAGGACAAAATGATTGAGTGCGGGAGGCAACGCTGCCTTGCTGAAGGTCATTAAGGATCTTGAAGTTCATTGCATGGAAAAGATTATCTATGTTGATTTTGGCTCATTTGGTGCTTTTTTTTTTTTTCAAGGCCACATATAAAATGGCTAAAAACCAAGAGGAGTCATTTTCTAATAGAAGGTGTGGAGGCATCAGGAATGCCTGGTGGCTTTCCAGCAAGCTTGGGTGAAGGGATTCCAGGAGGAATCCCTGGTGGCCTGCTGGGTGGAATGTTTCAAGGAGGAATGCTTAGAGGGTTCCACCCAGCATGGGTGGAGGCTTTCCAAGAGGTGCTCTTGGAGGTTTCTATTAAGGATAAAACTATAAATATCTCTTCAAGAGATTAAATGTAGAGGCTAAGCAATTGCTACAGTTTCTTAGGACAGTTAGTAGTTTGTTAGACTTGGCTTACATGTATATATACTCAAATGTAATCTTATTACAATTAATGAAATAAAAATACATTTCCCAATATGGTATCATTGCTTCTCTATCTAACGACCACTTTCTTTTGATCTTCTACTCCGATTAGCTTCCCTACTTGCCACTTTAAACCCTAATTATTTCAGCTATGGTGACTTCTGTATCTCTGTCCTCTGATACGTACTCTCAAGTGCATCTCTCTTCTCCGGCGATTCCAAGCCCTAATTCCTCAACCTTTTATGCAATTACCTCAATCACAATCAGAGGCAGAATTCATATCACAACAATAATCAGAGGCAGAATTACAATAATAATTGTGGAGGCTGCAACTACTTTCAACTTTCTAGCAAGAAATATCCATGTCAAATCTATAGGCAATTTGATCATGAAGCTTGGGATTGTCCTCATTACATGAATGCAAATTACAGTGCCAAATCTTCTCACTCAGCAATGGTGGTAAACACATCAAATTCTGCTCCTATTTAGATTGTAGACTCAGGTGCTATATCTCACATGACCAACTCTTATGCCAATGTTCATAATCCAGAAGCTTATACAGGACCTGAACAAGTTTACACCAGTGATGGAAAATGTCCCATCTCTCATTCTGGATCTTCTATTTTGCCTACTGCACATTACAATTTCCAATTAAAAAATGTGCTTCATGTCCCTGTTCTTAAGCAAAATCTACATGGATGCAAATTTCTGTCGTCTCTTCCTTTGATGAAAATGCACCTATAAATTAATAACACCTAAGATTAAGGCCAAAAGCCTCACGCGCCCCAATGAATGGGAGGTTTTGGCCGAAGAATCTACGATGTCAAAGTTAGAATTCTAATAAGAACGTGTTTGAGTGGCTATGGGAAGCAAAAAGCCTCTTTAGGGGTAACTTAAGCTTACAAAATTTTGGAGATAAATGATGTATTTATAAGAGAAAAAGAGGAGATGGGTTAGCCTTCTAGTGTTTAGAGGTGGCCGGCCCTTGGCTTGCGTTTAAATGGGAATATTCCAAGATATTTGTGTAAATAAATATCTTGAAGTAATTAGGTAAATATCTTAAATAAATGGAATTAGGATTACTTACTTGAAAGAGGCCTTCTCTGATTAGGAATGCATTTATGATAAGAACAAGGGATTATTCTATCATAAATACCTTTGATGTTTTCTACTGGCAGGGATGCCTTGAGCAATCATTGATCTCTGCCTGCTCTACCTTATCTGCGCGTGGTAAATGAGGCTGTTCTCTACTCATTTAATAGAGACAGTCTTGTGTTTCTTGGGAAATAATCTACGTGTCAGCTCCAATATTTTTGAGATTATTTTTGGCTCCACAAATGCCTCCACACCTGCTGGGCTGCTTGCAGGAAGGGGTAGGAAGTGTAGGAATCTAAAGTTGCAATGAAGTTTATGTCCCAATTTGATGTAGATTCCCTCTTTGATTTGGAATTTAAATTCTTCCAGGAAGGGGAATCTAATTGCCATCAAAACCTATTTAAGTCTGCGTCAAGCAGGGGATTAAATAAATTTGGAGTACAACTAAAACCTCGCAAGAAAGAGAGAAAGCCAGAGGATATTTGTTCCCCCTCCCATGGTAATCTTAATTTTCTTCTTCTCCACGGTAAGAAAATTTTAATTTTCTCCTTCTTCTTGTTTTTTCGAAGGGGGTCGAAGAGGTGATAAAAAGTGGGAGTAGTGGGATGCTATGCTGCTGCCAAGGGAGCTATGCTGTTGCAGATGGACTGGCTGGCCGGTGCTGGGCTTGGCACACTGGGCTGCTGAGTGAAGGAGGAAGGGTCGAAACTTCCAAGTGATGACGATAGATTCGGGTCTGTGTGCTGGACCATAGTGCTGGGGCACCGATCTTGAGTTGCTGGTTTTAGGCTTTTTCAACAAGGGAGACGAGATAAGGAGAGAAAGATGTGTGGGGGTGACAATCCCCCTTCCATTTGGTTTAGGCTATGAAGGACTGTTGGGCTAGAGCTTATAGTGGGAAGGTTGGGTTAAGAGGGGGCTTGGCATGCTAGGGCCCGTGTCCTGGGTCTTGATGCACTGGCCCGTAGGGCAGCAAGCTAGGCTGTGGCCTGGCGCGCTGCTCTATGTTATTTTTATTTTGTTTCTTCTTCAAGCAACCTTTTAACAATTTTTCCATACCTTGTTGTAAGATTCTTTCGAACATGTCTTCCTCGAGCCACAAGAATGATGAATTTATCCTGCCGTTGTATCACCAAGTGGATACGTAAGTAAGCTAGGTTACTTTAGGGCTGGTCATGTCAAGTTAGGTTATGATGAGTAGTTCAACGACTTCCTTGAGATGTTTAAGCAAGCAATTTAGTTAGGGTTCGCGTGAAGTAGGCCAAGGATGGTAGCAGCCATAAACTATGTGGGTCTAGGAAAATTATCAAGTTTCACCCCTATTATTTCGTGTTAGGGTTCACCTTTCCCATGCCTCGATTCTTCCAAGAGATGATCAGCTCCATAAAGTGTGCTCCTGCTCAGTGCTTTCCAAATACGACTCGAGTGATGGTGGGGTTCCACAACTTGAGCAGCTTCTTTGACTTGGATCTGACTACTAACGAGTTTTGGCAATTTTTTGACATAGGTCACGTCGATGATGTTAGGCAGCTGAGGACCTGCCTGAGGATCTTCGATCTCTTGAGCAAAGGGATCATGACTAGTTTAGAGAGACCTAGAGATCAGTAAATAGTAGAAATTCGACTCTTCGTTTGGGTTGTGCATTCTCACTACTTTCATATATGGTAAGTAGGTTGCTTAGTCTCTAAGCTACTTTATACTTTTGTTGAGCTACCTTCTGATTTGTCCTCCTCTATTTATATAGATTCATAATTCGGTTTAACTCCCAAGACTTCTCCAGCCATAAGGAAGGTGCACTTCGCTTTGGGGATCCTTGCCTAATATCGCGAGTGGTGTTGGCTGAACAGTCGTCTTCGCAAGGAGAAAGGTAGGCTTCCTCTATTAGAATAGATTAAAAGGATCAAGTGTGAGGCGTTTGCTCATCTAATCGCCACTATAGAGCCTGTTGCAAGTGAATGCGAGAAAAAGAGATCTTCGTCGCTTGCTTGAGAGTTGTCCGTGGAGAAAAAGTCGAAGACTTCTTCTGCCGCTCGCAAGGGTTCATCCACTGCTGGAAGGCTTATGATTGACTTGACTTCTTCCACGAGGAAGAAAGAGGCTACCGGATCTAAGCCTGTGAAGCATGCTGCTCCAAGTGTTGCTAGAACAGTTGTTGACAGGATTACGCAGCGAAGTAGTTCTATCGTGCCCCCTATGCTTGGTTATATTCATAAATAGCCTTTTGTGGCCAAGTCCAATCAGATTCCAGAGGTGTATGCAGTGGCAAAGAGCGAGGATACCGATTCCACTGCCAAAGCAATGATAGGGTCGACCCCTCATGTCGAGAAGGAAGTGCCAGTTCTCATGAGCAACCGTGATCAGCTTGCCAAACCAGCCATAGAGGAGTTTTCCAAGTCCATGCATTACTGAAGCCCGATCAGCTTGTGGACATGGAAGCATGTGCCAAGTTTGTTGATCGCGTGAGCAAGTTGTCAACTCTAGTTTCTTTGCGAGGCATAAAGCTCACTCACGGAGGGGTTCCCTGCTTACTATAATGCAGAAATATGTGATCTTGGAGAGTACATGCGTATGGAGCCGGATGATGCCAAGGCTATTAGGGAGATAACGGCAGCTATGGTAGTAGAAACTTGTTCGGCTGCTAAGAAAAATAAAGAATTGGAGTATGAACTTGCCCTTTTAAAGAGATCTTATATCTTTGCCCTCACTGCTCAGCAGCTTGAGACCGCTCGCCAAGAGATCAATAACTTGAAAACTCTACTTGACGCGGTCTAGGGGAAGTATGACGTTGCAGAGAAGAAGATTTAAGTTTAATTGTTGCTAGTGCAGGACCTTAGCGGGCCATCTTAGAATTTCAGTCATCCCTTGATCCCAAGGCTGTAGAGCTACTTGCCATATATAATGACTTTGTTAGACTCAAGAAGGCCGTTAGTAGACTTGAGTCCAAAAAAGTGGAGTTGTAATGAGCGTTGTCTATCAGAGAAAACCTGAAAAAGGAATTAGATAAGTTGCAGAATGCTCGTACTGACCTGATTAAGGAAAATAAGCAGCTGAAGAGAGAGAAGTTTAGTCTTGAGGTTGTCCTTTCCGAAGGTCAAGTTGACTTCTACAATAGATAATTTCCTTGGCATGTCATCTGATTATGTCTTCTCTAATAAGGACCTCGAGCTTTTTGCTATTTCTTCCGAGGATCTGCTTAAGTTTTCTTCAAGAGCGTTATTGGTGGAGCAGTTGAGGATCAAGTTATCCAGGTAGGTTCGGCTGAAGGTGGTGTCACCCAGTCAAAAGCGGTTTGCAATTCTTGCTGCTCAGGATAAGGCAATTGTAGAATAAGCACGAGAGGTTAATGCTGTTGATAGCGATGCGGCTGCTGAAGATGTTTAAGTTGCTGAGGAGTAGTCTTTTTAGATGGGCTTTAGGATGTACTTTCTTTTCCTTTCTTACTTTGTTTTTTCTTTTGCTTGAACTTTGTTGGCCTTTATGCCAGTTTACCAATTTGCTAGAAATTAATAAACTGTTTTTCTTTTCTTTACTTCATCTTTGTCCCTTTGCCTTACTTCAAGCTTTAGCTGTAGTATGAACAACTGAGCAGGCTGCTTTGAACAAAGCAGCCAAGCCCATCTCATTGCTTTAGGCACTAACTTCGGGTTGTCGGGTGCAAATCTTCACTTGCTTGAGGTATGTTTTGAAACTTCCAGCTTACAAAATCGAATGACCTTCATAGTTGCATGTTTTGTATTGGTGGTCCACTAGATCTTTAATCACAAGGTCGTTAGCGAAAGCGCACTACTTTTTAATAAACGGATGAGCTTGCATGATCTATGTGACTACTGATGTAGGCTTAGGACCTCTGCAAAGTTGTTAACCTGAGAATTAGCAACCAAGCGCCTTACTTACAAAAGCAGGCGAGTCTACATGACTGCTTAGTTGTTAACTTTGATCTTCTAGAGTGTTAAACTGCTGAGCTTTATCTCGCGTTGTTGTTGTCTGACCATAGCCTGCTTAGTTAGTCATTATTTCTCTAATCCTTTAAGCTGCGTGGCCTTCATCAAACCATACTAAAGATTGCTGGGACATAAAATTCGCTACATTTTCGCATCAAAAAATGTGTGGTTCAATGGAATTTCATGGGTAGTGGTTCGAAAGAACGTTTTGCACTTTATGTAACCAATTTCGTAAGCTATGTAGCAACCAGCACAACATTTTAGGAATCAATGTGAACCCAAGAGGTTGTTATGTGCTAGGATATGCGTGCTAACCTGTTAACCTTCATAAGATTGTGCGGTTGCATAGGTTTAGGCGTCTAACTGCTTGAAGGGTGTACCATAAGCAGTCTTCTAGAAATCGTAGGCCATTCATTGAATTGGTAGTGACTTGAGGTTCCCATGGATCTTCCAAAATCCATAGGCTACTCAATGAATTGGCAGCGACTTTAGGTTCACAAGTACCTTCTAGAAACCATAGGCTGCTCATTTAATAGGCAGTGACTTTACATTCCTAGGGATCTTCTAGAAATTGTAAGCCGCTTGTTGAATTAGCAGTAGTTTTAGGTTTCTAGGGATATGCAGAGATCGCCAGTTGGTCATATACAAGATGCTCAACTACTTATGCTAGCTAGTCACATCAAAGATGCTTAACCGCGTGAACCCTATGCAAGTAGCCGAAGCTAGAATTTCATATCTTCACAAAGATCACCTATGTATTGCACCAGGGATGTTCAGCAGTGAATGCTAGCTGATCACATTGTGGATGCTCCAAAAGGATGTTCCTTTAATGGGTAGATAAAATATTATTCTGTAATACAAAGATCACTAGTTGGTCATATGCATAATGCTTAGCCGGGGGTTGCCAGCAGCTAAACCCATCAAGGATACTCAACTATGATCCATCTTCATGGGACCCCATCTAAAGGGCGAGCTGCACAGCATGCCTCCTCGGTCTCTGAGGCTCGGGTCTTCGTGAATCAAACCAAAGACCTAAAATCTTTCAATCTAGCTAAGCCTTAAAAAAAACCATTGTGGTTACTTCTAAGGATGCCGATGCAGGTCATCATGCTTTTGTTACACCACAGTAGCCTAACCTATCCAGATCTGGATATTCCGAGTGCGTAGCTTACCCTCTCCCAAGGGGAGAGCATGGTTGGTCCCCTAAGGGTGCAATTCCTGCGATAAGAGTAAGAGTAGATAGTTGTGGTAGATACCCAATCGAGCTAAGTGATGAATAACTTGAGAAATCTTCATTGAAAAATAAGAAGAAAGATATCAAACTTAGCTGGAAGGTAGAAATTGCGTTACAATTAGATAGTCCTCAGCTTGCGAGGTAGTGCTCGTTGAGCTGCTTGAGTCTTCGAGCTTTATTTCGTCTGAGCAGAGCTCACGGATAAGTAGGAGGTCCTGTGTAGTACTTTCACAGGTTGTCGGCATTCCACTACTTGTTGATGAGCAGAGCTCAAGGAGAAGTGGAAGGTCCTGTGTAGTACTTTCACAGGTTGTAGGCATTCCACTACTTGTTGATCTTTTTATTGTTCACAATGGTGAAGGTGTAGCTACCCTTGTCGCCTGCTATACTGATTTTGTATGGAACTTCTGAGATAGGATTCATCTTTTTGGGGCCTTCTCTTCGGGTAGTGATGAATGCTTTTCTTAAGACTAAATTTCCAGGCAGAAACTGCTGGATCTTTGCCCTTTTGTTGTAGCTGGAAATGAGTTATTGCTGGTAGGCTGCAATACGGGTGATGATCTTCTCACGTTCCTCCTCTGCCAGATCTAGATTTGTAGCTATCACTTTTCTATTATGCTCCAAAGTTGGTAGTATAGTGTGGATGATCGGCACAATGACATTAGGAGGGATGATTACTTTTGAAACGAATGCTAAGCATAAAGGAGTTTTACCGGTTGTTTATCATTTGGTTATGCGATACGCCTATACGAAACCTGGAAGTTCATCTAGCCACTTTCCCTGCTTGTGTGTGAGGGATTTCTTGAGGTAGTCTAGGATTGTCTTGTTGGATGCCTTTGCTTGCCCGTTGCCTTGGGGACATCTAGGCACAGACATGTGCTCCCTGATGCCATATTTCTTGAAGAACTTCACCAAGTCTTTGCACACGAATCGTGGGCTGTTGTCAGTGACGATATATTGAGGGATGTTGAACCGGCAAATGATGTTCCTCCATATGAAGCGCTCTATGTCTGATTGAGTAGTGGTGGTCATGGATTCAGCTTCTACCCACTTGGTAACGTAGTCGATAGCCACGATCATCATGCCCCTGCCCTCAGTAGTGGACTACATAGGCCCTACTAGGTTAGTTGCCCATTGCATGAATGGTCATAGGCTTGTCTGCGGATGAAGTTCGCTGGCATGCAGTGTAGGTACATGCTTGAAATGTTGGCAGCTGTTGCACTTTGGACAAATTCCTTAATGTTTTGATACAGTGGCCCTGTAATAGCCAACGTTGAAGACCTTATATGCTAAGGATTAACCTCCTGAGTGGTTTCCACAAATGCCTTTGTGGATCGAGATCAGAACTTTCAAGTCGTCAAGAGACATTAGGCAGTGGAGATGTGGGCCTGAAAATGATGTTCAGACGAGAATGCCATTCCACGTGTAATAGCATGCCACCTTTATTTGGAGTTTCTTGGCTTCCAATCTTTTTACATGAAGTGTTTCATTCACTAGGTAGTCGATGAAGGGATCTTGCCAACTTAGGGTTGTATTGACTTGTAACACCTCAGCTATTAGTTCTTCTTCTATGCTCGGCTTTCCCAAATACTCTATCGGGATGGAGTGTCAGAACTGGTAGTCCAAAGCAGAGCCTAAGGCTACCAAGGTGTCTGCATAAGCATTGTTTGCTTGTGCCACTTGTGTGAGGGTGTAAGCCTGAAATGCCTCTAGCTGCTTTCGTACCTTCTCAAGGTATAATGCTATCCTTAGATGTTTTGTTGCATACTTCTTGGTAGTCTAGCTAGTGATGAGCTGAGAATCGAAATGCATTGCAAGCTTCTTGGGTGCCAGATCTTGTGCCATTCGAAGGCTTGCCCATAAAGCCTCATACTCTGCTTCGTTATTTGAAACGTTGAAGCCTAGAGTGATTTCCTACTCAAGCATCGAGCCATCTGGGTAATGAGAATCAAGCCTGCTCTAGAACAGTTATAGTTGGATAAACTGTTGACGTGCAGGCGTTAA
This sequence comes from Pyrus communis, assembly GCF_041283825.1. Lineage (NCBI taxonomy): Eukaryota > Viridiplantae > Streptophyta > Magnoliopsida > Rosales > Rosaceae > Pyrus > Pyrus communis. The sequence continues at coordinate 16,978,233 of NC_142570.1, read as the reverse complement.
AAATTTCTGTCAGAAAGGGTTGGTGGTGCTAAGTCATGCTCAGCTGCTTCGAGGTGCCTTTGGGCTGTACTGTTATGTCTTTTAAGCAAGGAGTGAACTCCGCTATGAAGTCTGCCAAGGCCTAAGCTTTTATCGCCACTTGGGGTCAGTAAACCAAGTCATTTTTGTCGAGTTCCAACGCTTACTTCATTGCTCGTTGAGAAATGTTTGGACCATATAGGATAGATCGTAAAGGATACTAAGTCAAAATGAAGGCCATACGTGCCTGAAAGTATGGTCTGAGTTCCCAAGTTGCAACAATTAGCCCCAAAATTAGCTTTTTGATCCTTGGGTATCTTGTTTCAAATCGAATAAAGCTTTAGAAGTGTAGAATACTTGCAGTTGGGCCCCCAGCTCTTCCCATATGAGGGTAGAGCTTACTGTTGCATTTCAGACCACTAAGTAAATGTATAATTCCTCGGTTATTTCTGGCTTGGATAGTAGTGGAGGAGACGTCAAGTATCTCTTCAAGTCTTGAAATGCTTTCTCACACTCGTCGTCCCACTTGCATCGATTAGTTAAGCGTGAGTTGAAGTGGCTGAGTGCGGCTGGGCTCAATTATGAGCCGATTCTAGCCATCTTCTTCAGCTGCTTGGGATCAAGAATGATGTATTTGGTGTCCTCTTTTGGCTTTCATCCTTTTTCTTCTATCAATGTATCCTTCTAATGTCATCATCTTGATCCGCCCGCTGTGGCTGCTATTTGGTAGCAGGTTTGTCCTTTTGAACCTTAATAGCTCCTAAGGGGGTGAAAGACTTCTTCGACTCTTTCAACATTTGCACCATGCATCATCGGGATATAGCCTGGTCTGTCTTGATCTCTCTGACTATCTTCCTAAAATGCAAAATTGGATTTTCTGGTATTTGACGAAGGTTACGGCGCCCAGTTTCACTAATCAGGGCCATCACAAAATCCCATTATAGGGAGACGGGTCGCTGACTATAATGATCGCTTGCTTTGAGATTACTGGTGGTGTTTTCACATTGAGTGTTATGTTACCAATAACAATAGAGGTGTATTCGTTGAATTTGGTAAGTACCTTTGCTCCGCGTATTATCGTGCTTTCTAGGCCCATCTTCTAAATAACGGATAGCTGAAGTAGATTTACTGTGTTTTTGTTGTCCATCATCACTTTATCAACTATAGCATGTGCCAGTTGAATGGACACTACCAGAGTATCGTCGTGTAGAAAGTCAACTACCTTAGCATCCTGCTCGGTAAAACCAATGATGGGCCCAGGTTTGGCGTTGGCTGCCTGAACCTAGGAGATTGCTATAGCCTGCTAAATCTTCCTCTTCTTGGAGTTGTTTGTGGCCCACAAGTATTCGGACTCGAAAAAGATGTCGTTGATTCTGATGGTCTTGGCACGCGGCTCCTTGTCTGTGCCTATGTTCTTCCTGGGATGTGCAGTTGGCTTCGAGTTAGGTCTTCCTTCATGATCAGTTTTTCGAATAGGCGATGATCTACTGAGAGTTCCTTTTGGAAAGTTGCGCTGGCGATCGAGTCGTTGCAGCCGACTATCTTCGCATTTTCTACCTTGAGCCTCTTGACATAGTCGCGAAGCGACTCTTTCTAATTCTTCTTGATGTTAAAGAGATGATCGAACTTCTTCTTGATTGAGTAGTAAGATGAGTATTCCTTAATGAAAACTATGGAAAGCTCTTGGAAAGTCCAAATAGACTCTGGAGGCAGCGTATGGAACTAATCTATGCCTCGCTTTGCAAAGTAGTGGCGAATATCTTGCACATTAAAGCGTCGTTAGCTCTATTGAGGATCATTGCGCTGCAGTAGTGTCTTTTCGAGTCCCGTTTCCCTTCAATAAGGTGAAATGTGGCATACTGAACTTACGTTGAGGTTCTATTTGCTTGATCTCGTCCATGAAAGGTGATCTGCCCATATGTGCCATGTCTCTGCGAAGATTTTCGTATGTCGTCTCGATGTGCTGGAATGTGCACAATCGCTCAGTCAGGAGCCTGTTTACTTTTTCCTGAATTTGCCTTTATCAGGGCAGTAGGGCTTCCGGCTACCCCTGGTCATGACCTGCTGGTCTTGGTTACTTTTCCCTACTGTTAGCTCATTTTTGTCGCGGTTACGGTGCATGGGGTACATTCCTGGCTAGTGATCGGATTATTCGTAGGCTACCTATTGAACTTGAGTCTAATTGTGTGACTGCTTCTGCCCCTCCATCATGCTGCCTACTCCGATGTGAGGTGGAGAATGCTCCTTGCAGGCTTAGCTAAGAATGAGTACTTCGCTTGCAAAGTTGTTTTTGTTGATTATCATAGTGTAGCCTCAATCATGAATGTTTACTCATCTGGGGGCATAATCGAGAGTGCACGCTCCTTCATTTGCTAAGATGAGAATATACGCTATCTCGAAGGCCCAGGTGAGACTGTACACTGCCAGAACGCTCGGTTCATGACATGTCGAAGACCTGCTTACCGGGATGCTGCTGAGAAGAAACATCATCACCTGTATTTGTCCTACTTCGGGACACCTTGTCGGGGGCACGTTGCATCTAAGTGCGTTGCAGGAGCTGGCTCACCAAAGTACTCTACTACACGAGGCCGCTTGTTAGTTCGGCGGCCTGTCAGGATAGGTCAGATCTGTAATGAACTCCGAGTGCAATACTTAAGCCAAGATGGGTCAGATCTGTAGTAAGGTGCGGTTAAGATACCCTTGCTTTAACCGTTGGTCTCAAAATCTTGATTTGGGCAGGTTGAATTAGTGTGGGACCATGCTGAATCGTCTGAAGGGTGCAAGAGTAGTTCGGGCACATAGACGCTAGGCCGCCTCAGTTTGTCTTGCTTGGCCTCTAGTTGGAGGCGCGTTGGGCTTGTACTCGGCTGCAGCTTGTGTCACAGTTGGTTTGGCTTAAGATGCCTTAGTCTGGGCAGCTCATGTCCAAGTGAAGGTAGTAAGTGCCAAAGGCTGTTGCAGAGGACGAGTAGTTACCTGAGCCTGCATGTGTTGGCTACTTGCACTATGGGCCTCCTGCCCTAGGATTTTCCCGCATTAAATAGAGGCTGCCTCATAGGCTACTACAGCGATGGCTACCGTTGCTAGCATGGCCACGGTACCTCGTGGAAGAGGCAAATGAGCGGTCATTGCCATGGTAAACCTCAGGGAGCGACATCATAAAGCCACGTCATGATCTTCATCAGTTGGTCCATGTTCTTCAATGTAGGGGTCCCATCAGTTATAGTTTCTGAATTTCCTGCCATCGTAGTCATGGATCTACGAACGAAGGAAATTGAAAGCAAGAGTCTTCTTCAAGTATTTGGATCAGAGCTCTCAATGAAAGCACCAATTTGTGGATGCAAATTTCCGCCATCTTTTCCTTTGACAAAAATGTAACTACAAAATAATAACACCTAAGATTAAGGCCAAAAGCCTCATTTATCCACGGTGAATGGGGGGCTTTGGCCGAAGAACCTTTGATGTTAAAGTTAGAATTCTGAAAAGAATACGTTTGAGTGGTTGTGGGAAGCAAAAAGCCTCTTTAGGGGTAGTTCAAGCTTACTGAATTTTGGAGATAAATGGTGTATTATAGGAGAAAAGGCGGAGATGGGCTGGCCCTCTAGTGTTTAGGGGTGGCTGGCCCTAGGCTTGTGTTTAAATAGGAATATTCCAAGATATTTGTGTAAATAAATATCTTGGAGTAATTAGGTAAATATCCTAAATAAATGGAATTAAGATTTCTTACTTGAAAGATGTTTTCTCTTATTAGGAATATATTTATGAAAAGAATAAGGGATTATTCTATCATAAATACCTTTGACTTTTCCTACGGGCAGGGGTGCCTAGAGCAGTCGTTGATCTCTGCTTGCTCTACCACATATGTGTATGATGAATGAGGCTGTTCCTTACTCTTTTAACAGGGGCAGTCTTGTCTTTCTTAGGAAATAATGTACGTGTTCACTCCACGATTTTTGGGATTATTTTTTACTCCACAATCTACTTTCTACAAATCAATTCTTGATTGATAATTGGTGCTCAATGCATCTTTATCCTTCTCACTTCACTATGAATGATATTTCTTCAGGGATGATGCTTTTTAAAGGTCTTGTCAAAGAAGACTTATATCCCTTTCATCCATCTTCATCTCATGATGTGTATCCTAAAGCTTTTACTGCAACTGTTAAAGCTTCCAGTAAAGTGTGGCATCAAAGGTTGGGCCACCCATATGTGAAGATCTTAACTAAATTGGCCACTCAATCATGTATCTCAATTTTACATAATACAAATAAGTCATTTTGCTCAGATTGTGCATTAGTTAAGTGTTCTAGATTTCTTTTTTTATCTGTTACATGCACTATAAGTAGACCACTATAGGTCATTCCCATAGATGTTTGGGGGCCAGTACTTATGTCTTCTCTCTTCTTTATCTTTATCCAATTCAAGAATCTCATTGAAAATTCTCTGTCTGCTAAAATAATTAATCTAAGGTTTGATTCTAGTGGTGAGTTCATGAGTAGTTCTTTTTCTAAGTTCTTGATTGACAGTGGCATTCAACATCAACTTAGTTGCCTTCATACACACGAGCAAATGGATGTGCAGAAAGGAAACATAAACACTTAGTTGAAACTGCAAGGACTTTGTCGGTAGCTTCTAGAGGTCTTCATCTCTATGGGGTTGGTGCATTTGCTACAACAATTTACATAAAAAATAGATTACCTACTGCATCCGAATCTTCATCTTGGTAGGTACTGTTCAAAAGGTTACCAAATTATAGTACTTTTAGAGTTTTTGGATGTCCTTCCTTCCCTTGCTTACAACCATATTTTCCTTCAAAGCTGCCCCAAAAAGCAAGTTATGTGTTTTCTTGGAATATAGTATGCACCACAAAGTTTATAAATGTCTTGACCGTATGATTAAGAGAGTCTACATATCCAGGCATATTCTCTCTGATAAATCAAGTTTCCCATTTCATCATTTTTCAGTTCTTGCCGCTACCACATTTCTCAATCATCATTCCTAAATCCCATCATCTCTTACATTTACCAATCCAATTCCACCTCAATCTATTTCACCAACAATTGCCATACCACCATCTACTACTTTATCCCTAACTTCTGAATTAACAATTTCTCAGCAACGTACTTCCATTTCTGCAGAGTTACAAGTTTCATCATCCCCAAGTCCACCCTTTCCAAATCACTTACCTTCATCTAATACTCACCTAATGCAGACAAGGTCTAAGTCTGGAATATTCAAGCCTAAGGCTTTAACATTGACAAAGCATCCACTTTCAACACATGTTTCTTCAGACTATACTCCACACACCTACTTGCAAGCATTAAAGCATCCTCACTAGTGCCAAGCAATGCAAGAGGAAGATAATGCTCTTCTTAGCACATGAACATGGTCTTTAGTTCCTTCAACATCATCTCACAATATTGTAATGTGTAAGTGCATATTCAAAATTAAAAGAAAGCCAGATGGATCCATTGACAGATACAAGGCCCAATTAGTTGCAAAAGGTTTCAATCAACAAGAGGGATTAGACTATTCTGAGATTTTCAGTCTTATGGCAAAATTGGTCACCATACGAATTCTTATCGCTTTTGCTTGTCAATTTGATTGGTTTCTCAACCAACTTAATGTTAGTAATGCACTTATACATGGTACACTTACAGAATCTGTGTTTATGCAACAACCCTTTGGTTTTGAGGATTCAACCAAGCCAAATCATGTTTGTCATCTTCACAAGTCTCTATATGGTCTGAAACAAACTCCTCAAGCTTACTATGAAATTGAATGGTGCTCTAGTTTCTTTGGGGTTCATTGGTTCTCAAAATGATCATTTTTTGTTTATCAAAAGGGATCTTCACTTGGTGTTCATACTAGTCTATGTGGATGATATCTTAGTAATAGGGCCATCTTCTGCAGAATGTCAAAAGTGATTACATAATTAAGTATTTTGTTCCCTGTTAAAGACCTTGGATCTTTACATTATTTTCTAGGTATTGAGGTCAAGAGATCATCTTCTGGGATCTTTATTAACCAGACCAAATACATTCTTGATCTTCTGTAGAAATCTCACATGGATAGGGCAAAACCATGTGCAACACCTTTTAGTACAGAAAAGCTTGATCATAAGTCTCCACTTCTTGAAAATGTCACTGAATAAAGGTATCTGGTAGGTGCCTTACAATATCTCACCTGGACTAGACTTGATTTGACTTTTGCTGTGAATCTTGTCTGTCAATACATGCAAAGTCCTAGAGTATCCCATTTTCAAGCTGCAAAAGAATCCTTAGGTACTTAAAAGGTTCTATTGATTTGAGTTTATGGTTCTCTAAAAGTACTACTCCTTTGGACATTCCAGCATTCTCAAATGCTGACTAGGCATGATGTTCTTTAGACAGGCGATCCACTGGTGGTTTTTGTGCCTTTTTGGGCAGTATAATTATGGGTTGGAGTGCAAAAAAGCAACCAACAATAGCGAGATCATCCACTCAAGCCGAATACAGATCCCTTGCTAATACTGCAGCAAAATTGTCATGGATTTCCAAGCTTTTAGTTGACATTGGTTATTCTCTCCCTTGCACTCCTCAGTTATGGTGTGACAATATCTCTGCCATTTCTTTGTTAAAGAATCCTATTTTTCATGCACGCATCAAAGATGTTGAAATTGATTATCATTACATAACAGAGAAAGTGTTAGCCAACCAAGTTGCAGTCAAATTTGTATGTACACAAGATCAGATTGCAGATATTTGTACCAAGTCTCTGTCCAAGCCTCATTTCATTCTACTCAGAAACAAACTCTCTCTTTGGGTTCCTCAATTTGGTTTGAGAGGGGATATTAAGGATAAAACTGTAAATATCTCTTCAAGAGATAAAACTTAGAGGCTAAGTAATTGTTACAGTTTATTAGGATGGTTAGTAGTTTGTTAGACATGGCTTACATATAAATATACTCAAATGTAATCTTATTACAATTAATGAAATAAAAATACATTTCCCAATAGTTCCCCGGTAGAGCGCCAGGAAGGGTGCCTGGAAATGTTGATTTTAGCAAATATTGATTGTAAGTATGTGGATTCTTGATTCAATTTTAATATTAAATATGTTCCTGAAATTAGTGACTATTAGTGGTAATTTTTGTGGTAAGGAGAAGGATCCTCGCCGGATCCTTTTTTGGGGATCTTAGGGGTCTTGTGATCGTGACCGTTCATAATACATCGTGCAGTCAATTTTCGTTAGGTACTATTTATATTTAATTTTAAATTTTAAAATGATTTCTAACCACACGATATGTGATGCATGATCACGATCACAGGATCCCTAAGATCCCTAGAAAAAAGATCCGGCAAGGATCCTTTTCCTTGTGGGAATTAAGTATCGTACCGTCACATAGATTTATGTTTTATTGAACTGGTGTGCTTTATGAAATTAATTTGCAAAATTTAAAGTGTCTTTGTTGCAATGTTGTGTAGGACCTTGAACTGATAAATGCATTTAATGATCCAGAAGTCATGATTGCTCTTCGAGACGGTACTGTCTCCGTTCTTATTATTTTTGCTTTAAATCGATATGTTCTTCCTTATGGAAAAAATTCCTTTTACCAAGTTGTTGACTTTTGGTAGTAAACGCCTAGTTCATGTGATTAAACTGGTTATGTCAATACATGGAAACTGGTAATTCAAATATGGAACATGTATTCTTGGATTTGAAACATAATAAAATTACTAAATACTAAAAATTTCAAAATTTATGGTTGAACACTCAAACCCTTTGGTTTTTTTGGACTACATGCCGTGAATGCAGGGCTATTCATGATCTTCTTTGTATATAATGTTATGTTCCTGTTTCCACAAGATATCATAACTTCAAAAAAAAAGAAAAAACTAATGTGTAGAGATATTGTCATTGTGAAATTCTTGTCGTTTGCTAATGTCATAGTTCGGGTTTTACATGCTACAGAATGGGTAACGATATTGTCTAGTTAGCACTACTTTAGAAAAAGGTTTAGGTATAAAGTTCTTCAATTAAATAGGTCAAAGACAGAATATATGGAGTGCAAGTTCAATGGGAATGGAGGTTCAAATGAGTTAGGGGTGAGCATTGGAGATCAAGAAGTACCAAAAAGCAAACGTTTTTGCTATCTTAGATCTATTTTACAAAAAGAACGGAAAATTGGATGAAGACCTCAATCATAGAATACAAGTTGGATGGATGAAGTGGAAGAATGCATCAGGTGTGTTGTATGACCGTTGTTTGCCACTAAAGCTCAAGGGAAATTTTTATAGGACGGCAATAAGGCTTGCAATGCTTTATGGCACACAATGTTTGGGCGGTGAAGTATCACCACTTACACAAAATGAGTATAGTGGAGATGAGAATGCTTCGTTAGATGTGTTGGCACAAGAGAAAGGACAAGATCATGAAAGAGGATATCCGAGGTTAATTAAGAGTAGCCAAAATTGAAGATAAGATGAGAGAAAATCGATTAAGGTGGTTAAAAGATGTGATTACAATACAAAGGCTTAGGGCCAAAGGGGTAGAGGGAGACCTAGAAAGACTTGGAAAGAGGCTATAAGAAATGATTTGGATTACTTGGATCTAATGGAAGACATGAGACAAAATTGAGTGCAGTGGGATTCTAGGATTCATATAGCCGACCTCAGTTAGTGGGAGAAAACTTTGGTGTTTTTGTTGCTACTCTACTTATAAAACAAGAAATAATAGAGATTTTAGGGTTATATTTGTGTTATTTTTTATTTTGAATGTCGGATATATATACTGGGAATTTTGAATACAGATTGTTAGGTAAGACTAGAAGAAAGTGGGCTAGTTGAGAGAAGGAAGATAGAGTTGAAGTAGGAACCCAAATGGAAGTACAATGACCATGCTCTTGTTGAATCTGTTTGTAAGGTCGCTTAAAACTTGTGACTTTGCTTATATATCCAGCAACCGAAAGAATTACTTTTTGAAATACAGATAATCATCTCTTTTTTTTCCCCTGATTTTCCTAAAACGTTATGTTGAATGTCTGGTTACTGTTCAAACATTGTGAATTCATATATGTGGATGCAAATTTCCTCCTTCTATTGATTGATGAATTTGCACCTGTAAAATAATAACAACCTAAGATTAAGGCCAAAAGTCTCATGAACCCATGATGAATTTTTTTTTGGGGGGGGGGGGGGGGGGGGAAGCTTTTGCCGAAGAATCACCGATGCCAGAGTATGAATGAGATTTAGGAAGTCGTTCCAAATCACATTCAAGGTAATCATATAAGTAAAAGAATCACATTGGATAGTAGACATGAATAAACTATCAAACCAAACAATGTGGTCAAGAGTATTGTATTAGAGAAAGACCGTAATGCATTGTAATCCTAAACTGAATAGGTTCTTCACCTCTTCTGATTAGCTTGGGTAGCCATGGCACACTGCAAGGTGTCACTCATGGTTTGTGGAAGCCCTAAAGGTGAGTAATCACTAAAGGGAAAATTGAAAGTATGTTTCAATTCACAATCGATTTGAAGAGTTCTAATCGCCCACTGCCTCACTAAAAGGAACCTAATGGATTGTACACCATGTAAGGTAGAGATTGAAGAAACAATGGATTTGAGTAAGGATAATTAATCAAACGAATAAGTTCATCTTAGACCTCGTGTTAGTTTTGGGCCTCAAGGCCCAATGGGATTTGAATGTGAAGCCCAATTAACCTACAATGGCCAGCCATATTAGTGAGGGTAGTAAACTTGTATTAATTGCAAGTTTGCCACTCCATTATGAGGTGGTATAAAAGGAACTTTATAGCCATTTCATCATTAGGGTTTTCTTTGAAGTAATTGGAGAAAGCACAAACTCTCCTTTTCTCTCTAAGAGGCGGGCCACCCTAGAGGAAAATAGCTAGCAATCTAACTTCTTCTAGGTCACTCATCTCTTCCTCAATGCTCTCCTTGATGTGGAGACTCAGAGGTTCCCTATGTTGAGAACTTGGAGAGTCCATTCATCCATCCTCCTCCAAGAAATTATCTTTTGGGTGATTAGCCTTTGCTTATGCAAAGAGGAATCAATAAAGGTATAATATTTCTCAACTCACTATGTTCTTGAGTTGAGTCTTGGTTCACCAGACTCACTAGGCCTTGAATTTCATGGTTAAAGTTTTGTTTTTGAATGCATACAAGCATGATTCCACCTTTAATTGTTAATTGCATGTTGTAGATATTGCTCAAATGAACTAGTTGTCACAAATATTTCCTTCAAGTGGTATCAGAGCCTAGGTCTAGTAGTTGGTGAATCCTTTTGGGTTTTGTAGTTCATAGTCTATGATTTAAATGTTGTAATTGTTACAAGCTTTATTCTTGCTTCTTTGAATGTAAATTTTGCTAGAAAATTTGTCTCTCAAATGTTGTAGATGTAGTGCATATGAGCATGAATTTTGGAGCTAAAATTTGGTGCCAGTTTTTGGGAAAATTCGGCCAAATCCAAAGGGTGGACTTTTGGGTTCATGTTTGTCTTGTGAAAAAGTGTTTTAAAGTGAGTTTTGGAACCCCCTAAGTACCTCTAGTATGGTAATATGTTATTTCCCTTAAGTTTGAGAGTTTTTCGGGTGTCTTTGGGTGAAAAATGTTCATGGAGCTATCATGGGTTTTCATGGATGTTCTTCATTGTTCTTGTTATGTTCTTGGCAAGAACAAAAAGGTTGGGAATTTTGATTCAAAATTTTTGGTCGTTTACATAAAGTCTTGTTTTGTGATGGATGGCATGACTTTTTCAATCATCACTAGGTGTGGACACCAATACCTATTTTTCAACACCATACCAATCACTTTTTCAACCATACTTTATGACTTTGCTTTTACAACAAAAACCAACCCCTCCACTCACACTACCATAACCGGCCACCCTATTAAAGTAGGGTACTTTTGGACTTTTATGCAATTACATAAAGTTTTGATACTTTTGTGTATTTCCACTTTGACCTGAAAGTTTACATTTTTACGTAAAGACCCAAAATCACTAAAGGACAAATTGTTTTGCTCCTTTAATGAAGTTTTTGCATTTGTTGAAATTTTTGGGTTCTAGTTGTAATTACATGAAGTAGTGGACTTTTGTGTTTTTACAAAGTGACCTCAAAAGTTTGTGTTTTGCAATATAGCCCAATGGTTGAGATTATTGCTTTTTGGGCCAAATTAGTTGAGAACAACATAGTTTTGTATCTTTAAATGAGAATTGGATTTTCATTCATTTAGCTCCATCTAAATCAATTCAATGGATACAAAAACCAAATGACAATGCTGCATTCAAGTTTAATTAGTTAAAGTGTTAATTAATTAAAGAAATGGTGATTATGAACCTAAGCCTACGATAATTGAGCTATGTGAAAGGCCGTCTCTCAAATTTGTTTGAACCATGGGAATGTGTAGATTAGATTTTGGTTGTAATTTGATATGATCAAATGTTGTAAAAGAGCATAAGCTCTTCTTTACTTGAAAGTAATTTGTTTTGATCAAATGTTGTAAAAGAGCATAAGCTCTTCTTTACTTTGAAGTACTCATTTTCTTGTTTTATTTGATATGCATGAAATTAGAGTAGTAGGGTCCAACGCCTAATAAGAAAACACGCCTTGATGTGAGTAAACGCGTAACTAAAATCAATCACCATTCCTGGACCAAGACCCAACACTAGGCTCATGTTGGATCGAATCAAAGGTTCATAGTCATCTTAAGGCCCTAAGGCAACTATGTAGTCCATCAATGAATGCAAAGCTTATGTTAGTAGTACCATATACTCTTGCTTTAAAAACCGTTTTACAACCATAGTGGGAGTATTATATACTACTAAATCAATCACATGGACCAATAGTTGTAATAGGACCAATTTGTTTTAATAAGATTAAAATGCATGATAATATGTGATGAGACCTAAAAACCCTCAACCAAACAATTATTAAGTTGACAAGCATGAAAGTGCTTTGAACACTTTTTCGTGGCCTTCGACCGTGGTAGGCTCTGATCATTTGTGACTCATACACCGACTTCACCCTATCATGGGGGAGTACAAAGTGCGTGCTTACACTTAGGAGGAGTCCTTTACGCATACGTGATGTTGTGAAGGTAGGCAACGAGAATGATCAACATCATATCATTGTGAGGCATCCTTCTCTAGAGGCCAAATAAGATCGGTACTTGCAAGAGATGCAAATGAGTAAGCGTACTCTCTCATTATTATTGATGCTAGCCAACATCATATAATTGTGAGGTGGGCTTGGTAATAGTGAGCCTCCAAAACTCTTGAATTCCGATGAGGGATATGGAATTTGCCAAAAATAGTGGGTGGTACTATTTGATTTAAAGACCCGGATCAAATGGCTTAAAATCAATCAATTTATATTTGTTATGTATTTATTTACCGACATATTTACAAATGCTATCCAAAACTTGACAAAGAAAAGCCGAAGGCTTTAGTTTTCGAACTTAGTACCACAATCCCATAGATTATCTTGAATGGATTGTATATGTACCTAAGTAGTCTTATTCTCACAATCTTCCTATTGATAATGTATCCTTGGAAGAACATGTTAGATAAGTCTATCATAAAGAGGACAAAACTTTTAGTGTCATAATTCTTCCCTTACAAATCATTGGATGAAGAAATAAGAGTTGCTTTGAACAACCCTTAGTTAACGCAAACACTAGTGCTTGTTTCTTTAGGAAATGAACAAGGAACTTGAGAAGTAAGCACAAGGGTATGGACATTTTATGTGCCATGATTCTTCACTTACAAATTGTTGTATGAAGAAATGAGAGTTGCCTTGAACAATTCATGAAAGTTTGTAATTATGTTTAGAACATAATGGTTGATTGACAAAAATAGTCCATCAACATGGACTTACGATAATTTTGAATCATTAAGTGTTGAAGTGTTAAACCACTTCAAGAGACGGAAACTAGGCTAGGACTCCCTATCCAAATGGTTCACTAAGTTTATTGTAAACTATATAGTGAACATTAACCACACACTCTCCAAATTGTTTGATGTTTATAAACACAATTGAAATAAGTTTCAAGAGAGATAGTGGGAGTTTAGGGACCATGACTATTGTAGTCAAAGGAGAAGTCAAATGAAGAAGGTGAAATAACTCCAAAGAAACAAACTTTCTTTATGAAAGGATGGACATTGGAAGGGGTATTTGCAAGAAATGTCTTGCAAGTGTCAAGAACACACCTTTCGAAGGTGTTGTAAATTGTTTTGTATAAGTTCAAAACAGTTGGTTTTTCTACTTGAATTCTTGATTCCGTATTAGTAACTATGTTTTTCAATAGTTGTAAAAGTGTGGCTAATAAGAAGTAGAAGATTAATGAGAGAAGAGAAAGTACTTCACATTTGGAACGTGAATAAAATATAGATCTCTGGGAAAACAGATAATACTTACTTCCTCATATGAACTACCAAAGAAATTGGAAAACCAAAGATTGTCCTTACATTCCAATTTGAATAAGGAACTTAATTCCGTCACAATAAGAGATGGATAAATGTTTTGTTTGACAAAACATTATTCTTTATTGATGAATGATTGGATTATTGTAATCTAATTCAATGTCTCTATAGTAGAGATGATGTGGTAGTGTTAATTATTTAGAATATAACTGATGTGATATATAATAGCACTCAAATTAAACCCTTTTATTGACAATTGTAGTAAAGATGTAAGTAGGGATTGTTCTAGGCCAGGGACTAGGAGGAATTGCTAATCTACTTAAAACTAACTCAAAAACACAAAACTAGGCTTGAAAACACTTAACTAGACTCAAAGAACTCAAAACAAACTAATGAGACTCAAAACAGCACAAAATAATCAAATAAACTCAAATTAGACACTAAAGGATGATTTGGACGAAAATAAATTTTAACTTGACTCAAAACACTTAAAAACACAAGTTTGGACAGATTCTAACTAATTTGACACAACAAAGTAAAGGGGATTGGGTTTTTGACGAATTTAAAGTAAAGACAAGTAAATTAAAGACTTAAACAAGTTTAGCACGAAATTGGGGGAAATTATGGGTGATTGGCTAGCTAGAGAGTCATTCTCCACACATAACACAATTGCATACAAATTGATTTCCAGTTACTTTTCCAATAAACCATGAACCTCAACGCCCCAAATTAACCATGAACAGCACTAATTAACCCTCAGATTTTCCTTAAGTCGTTGAATTGGATGGACAACGCATCGGTAACCAAATTATTATTCAATAGTTCCCTACATGAACATCATAATAGAGATACAATCAAAGATCATTAAGCTTTGTGAATTGGATGGACAAGGCATTTGTAATTATGAACAGCATGAAACTCTTGCCAGGAATTTACTTAACACGATTGTGACTAGCAACCTCCACTACTTATGAATATAAGTTCATATCAATTACGTGAAACTCCCTTATATTTTAGCATCAAATTCATGCATGCAAACTAAGTATGCATCCTTAATCAACAAACAAGAATACGTTTTGAATCAAACAGTTAAGTAAATTGCATTCATGATTTATGAAATCACAACTGGAAGTAATCAATTCATATTGCAAATATGTTCATGGCTTTAAATTCTCCTCTAGCTAAAATGAGTTTAGCTCCTCATGTTCAGAATTAAACATTGAAAACAAAAGATTGAATACACCTAGAAACACTCCAACAATGCAATAAGTCTTGAATGGCAGGCATGGCTCCAAGCTATCCTCTCATTCCTTGCAAAGCTGCGGCATAAGGGTGGTTGTGGCTGAAATTGGGTTATGGTGTGAGATAAATAGGTGGTGCGGAATTGTGTGTGTGAAGGATGGATGGAATGGTTTAATGAATTCCTGGGATGTGCGGCAAAGGTCTTTATTTATATGGGAAGGAAGGGGCACGGTTGGGAATTAAATTAGGAAAGGTTTCAGACTCCAAATCCTCCAAGAAAAGGGTAACAAATTGATGCGAGAATTATACGCACACAAATTAAACCCTCTTTTTGACAATTGTAGTATAGATATAAGTAGGGATCGTTCTTAACCGGGGATTAGGAGGGATTGCAAAATCACTTGGAAACTGACTCAAAAACGTAAAATAAAGTTTAAAACACTAAACTAGACTCAAAGAATGCAAAACTAAACACTTAAAACACTAAAACAAACCAAAAGACTCAAACAGCACCCAAAACACTCAAAACTGCCTTAAAAACACTTTCTGGGTAGTTTTGAGCACTTTGGTGAATTTGGACGAATTTGTGTAACAAATTGAATCAAAACACTTATAAACACAAACTAAGACACTTTCTAACTAAATTGGAAACTAAAGTAAAGGGGGATTGAGGTTTTGACGAAAATTGAAATAACAAAACAAGTTAATAAACTAGGCAGATTGTAAAACGAATTCCTTGAAAACAAGATAATGGATGGATTAGTTAGAGGTCCATTCTCCACACATGACACTTTTGTATATGAATTGATTCTCCAATTGCTTTTCATTAACTATGATGCTCAACACCCCAAGTTAACCGTGATGCACTAATTAACTCTCAAATTTTCCTTATGTTATGGAATTGGATGATGCATGCGACAATTCAAATCATTCTCCAATGGTTCTCAACATGAATGCATAGAAAAGATACAATGAGAGATCATTATGCTCTATGAAAATTATAAGTGTTCACGAGGCAATTGTAACTATGAATGCATGATACTCTTGCCAAGAATTCAATTAACGCGGTTGTGACTAGCAACCTTCACTACTCATGTTTATAAACTTGTGACGATTAGGTGAAACTCGTTTATAAACTAGCATCGAGTTTATGCATGAAGACTAAGTATGCATCCCTAATCAACATACAAAAACAAGTTTTTAATAAACATGATAATTGAATTGCAATCACAACTTAACAAATCACAATTGGAAGAAATCAATTCATATTTCAAACATGTTCATGGCTTCAAACTTTCCCCTAACTAATTAGGGGTTTAGCCACTCATGATTACAACAAACTTAGAGAGTAATAACAAAGTAAACATTGAAAACAAGAACGAAGAACACCTAAAAATTCCAACAACTCAATCTTGAATTGTATGAACGTTTAGGCCTCTTCTCCTCTAGTTGCTGCAGCACAAGGGGTTTTGGTGAGTTTTGGGGGTTATGGATGATGTAGAATGATGTGTTTAGGGTAGGGATGGATGTAGGGGAAGGCAAGGAGTGTTTTTGGGCAGAAAATATGAAGAATGGTGAAGTATGGCAGTGTTAGAGAGAGGGAATGAATTTCTGGCGTGAATGAATGTGTATGAGAGATAAGTGGTGAATGATAAGTGATATGATATGTGGTGATGATAAGTGATAAGTGGTGATGATAAGCAATGAGTGGTGATGATAAATAATGGGTGCATGTGGGTTAACTAATGAAGGAAATGCATGTGCAATGACAATGTGTTAGAATGGATGTGTGTTATGCATGGCATGATTGGGATTAGGAAAGGTTTAAATGTCCTAAAACTAAAGAGAAAAAGGTTCCAACACTTTGGTCTTCAATTAGGTCTTCAATTTCGTCCAACACTTTGGCTCCAAGCATAAGCTATCCATCCTTAGCCCAAAAGTGCTCCAAAAGTCTCCAAAATGCATCTTTTTGCTCCTTTAGCCCTTTGGACCTACAAACACACGAAAATAGCTTAAAGTACTAAAATAACTAAAGAAACATAACGTAAATGCACGAGAACAAGCCATTTAAGTCGCATGAATATGCTCCTATCACAAATCAAAATTCCAAGAGGAAAAGGGGTAAGTGATATGCGGCAACCCTAGAAAGAAGGGGGAATGTGACTTACTTGCATAGCAAGGAATGATTCCTTGCAAATTTGATGCGGCAACCTATTTTGACTGGGATTAACCTTCTAGAATCTTGTAATTAAGTGTCCTAATATCTTTAGGAAGCCTCTTTGCAGTTGGAACTTAAGTGGAAAAGGCTTAGGAAAGTTTAAGGAAAGTTTGCATAACATTCATTCTTTCTTGCTGAGCCTTCTTGTTTTCCTTTTCGTGAATTTATTTACTTCATCTCTTTAGCACATTCCCAGCCTCTTTTGGCCTTCAATTTCGTCCATCTACCTTGCTCCATGCATGCGCTATTCATTCCAAGCCCAAAACTGCTATAAAATGCTCCAAAATGCACTTTCCTGCCTCTTTAGCCCTTTGGTCCTACAAACACATGAAAATAGCTCAAATGAGAGACTGAACCACATGATTAAGAATCACGTATAATGATGACGTCGTTATTCTCAAGGTTGCTTCTATGGATAACATATAGATATCCATTGGCAAGTGGGAGATTGTTGGAAATGTGCTCTAAAACCAATCATATGATGATACTTTACGGACATTTCGCATGTTAAACTAATCTAGTTTAATATAAAGGGCAAAGATTATTGTTTTAAGCCGTCTCATATAAATGTTAGATGCTTAAACTATAAGTCCAAGGAATATGTAATTGGGAGGATGTGATCTAAATAAGTTAGATTCATGAGACCATTCTCTTTTGTATACATATCCTAAACGTTCATGATCATAAGTAACAGAATCACATTCAAGGTGTCATCATTCCAAATGACATTCAAGGTAATCATATAACTAAACTAAATAGGTTCTCCACCTCTTCTGATTAACTTGGGTAGCCATGACATACTGCTAGGTGTCACTCATGCTTTGTGGAAGCCCTAAAGGTGAGTAATCACTAAACGGAGGATTGAAAGTATGTTTCAATTCACAATTGATTTGAAGAGTTCTAATCGTCCACTACCTCGCTAAAAGGAACCTAATGGATCGTACACCTTGTAAGGTAGAGATTGAAGAAACAATGGAGATAAGTAAGGATAATTAAATGGTTTAATTATTTATGACTAGAATTAATTAATATGTTAATTAACCAAATGAATAAGTTCGTTATAGACCTCAGGTTAGTTTTGGGGCTTAAGGCCTTATGGGATTTGAATGTCAAGCCCAATAACTCAAGTTGTATGACAACTTGAACACACGAAGGGCTTCAAAGCCCAATTAACCTACAATGGCCAACCATATTGGTGAGGGTAGCAAACTTGTATTAATTGCAAGTTTGCCACTCCATTGTGAGGTGGTATAAAAGGAACTTTATAGCCATTTTATCATTAAGGTTTTCATTGAGGAAATTGGAGAGAACACAGGCTCTCATTTTCTCTCTAAGAGGCTGGCCACCCTAGAGGAAAATAGCTAGCAATCTCACTTCCTCTAGGGCACTGATCTCTTCCTCAATGCTCTGCTTGGTATGGAGACTTAAAAGTTCCCTATTTTGGGAACTTAGAGAGTCCATTCATCCATCCTCCTCCAGGAAATCCATGGAGCTAAGAAGTAAGGAATGAAGGCCCTATCTCTTGAGTGATTAGCCTTTGCATATGCAAAGAGGAATCAACAAAGGTATAATATTTCTCAACTCACTATGTTCTTGAGTTGAGTCTTGGTTCACCAAACTCAGTAGGCCTTGAATTTCATGGGTAAAGTTTTGTTTTTGAGTGCATACAAGCATGATTCCGCCTTTAATTTTTAATTGCATGTTGTAGATGTTGCTCAAATGAACTAGTTTTTACAAATATTTCCTTCACTTTAGGGTTTAGAGGTGGCCGGCCATAGGGTGGAATTCGGGTGAAAATATTCTAAGGTAATTGTGTAAATAAATATCTTAGAATAAATAGTTAAATACCCTAAATAAATGGAATGAGGATAACTTACTTGAAAGAGATTTTCTCTTATTAGGAATGCATTTATTATAAGAATAAGAGATTATTCAATCATAAATACCTTTGACTTTTCCTATGGGCAGGGGTGCCTTTAGCAGTCGTTGATCTATGCCTGCTATACCTCAGCTGTGCATGGTGAATGAGGTTGTCCCTGCTTATTTAATAGGGGCAGTCTTGTCTTTCTTGGGAAATAATCCACGTGTTAGCTCCATGATTTTTGGGATTATTTTTGGCTCCACAAATGCCCCCACACTTGTTGGGCTGCTCATAAGAAAGGATAAGAGCTGTAGGAATCCAAAGCTGCAATAAAGTTTGTGTCCCAATTTGATGTGGATTCCCTCTTTAACTTAGAATTTAAATTCTTCTAGGAAGGGGAATGTAATTGCCACCAAAACATATTTAAGTCTGCATCAAGCAAGGGGCTAATTAAATTTGGAGTGCAATTAAAACCCCATAAAAAAGAGAGAAAGCCAGAGAATATTTATTCCCCGTCCCCTAGCAATCTTCTTCATTTACCCATGCAAGGAATTGTGTTCCATTGTTTTTCTTCTTTTCTAAGGTAAGAAAAAAACAAGTTTCTCCTGCTTCTTGATTTTTTGGAGCCTCGGTGCTTGAATTTTTAGCTTGGCAGAGGTCGATGAGTAGTGAAAAGTGGCAACCGTGGGGCTGTTGTGCTGCTACCATTGTAGCCAAGCTACTGTCGGAGGCTCGGCTGCTAGTGCTGCGCTCGGCATGTTGAGGCATTGGGGCGCCGGTCTTAGGCTGTTGGGCTTTGGCCCTTGCAACAAATGAGGCATGAGGAAGAAAAAAGGAGGTGCGAAGGCACCAGCCTCTCTTCATTTGGTTTGGGCCTTGAGGAGAAGAAAGGCAGCACTAGGCAACCTGCCCCCTACCATGTAATCTAGGCTTCTGCACCATTTGGGCAAAGGAAATGAGACCAGGTCATGGGGCCTAACGCGACTGCTGGGCTCTTGTGGTTTTTCGAACATGTCTTCCTAGGCTACTTCAGAGCTGCTTATGTTAAGAGAGGTTCCGATGAGTAGTTCAAGGGCTTCCTCGAGATGTTCAAGCATGCAATTCCATGTGGTTCTAGGAGAGCTATTGAGCCTCACCCCTATTACTTCATGTTAGGAATCACATTTCCCATGCCTCGGTTCTTCCAAGAGGTGATCTGCTCCATGAAGTGTGCTCTTGCTCAGTGTTCTCCGAACGCGATCCGCATGATGATGGGGTTTCCACAACTTGAATAGGTTCTTTGCTTGGACCTGACTGCCAACAAGTTTTGGTACTTCTTTGACATAGGTCACATCGATGGTGTTGGGCAACTGAGGACTCGCTATAGGCTCTTTGATCACTCAGGCAAAAATGATCATGATTGGTTTAAGGAGAACCATGAGATCAGCGGAAAGTAGGAATCTGACTTCTCGCCTAGGCTGCGAGTGCTGACTGCTTTTATCGATTGTAAGTAAGCTGTTTAGTCTCTAAGCTGCTTTATACTTTTGCTGAGTTGCCTTTTGATTTTTCATTCTCTTTTTATGCATATTGGAAATTTGGTTCAACTCCCAAGACTTATCCAGAAATGAAGAAGGTGCATATCGCTTTAGGGATCCTTACTGAATACCATATATGATGTTGGCTGCTCAGTTCTCTTCGTAAAGAAAAAGGTAGGATGCCCCCATTAAAAGAGATTAAGAGGATCAAGGGTAAGGTATTTGCTCGTCTGATCGTCACTGTGGAGCCTGCTGTAAGTGTAGGCAGGAGAAAGAGATCTTTGCCACCTGCTCGAAAGCTGTCGTTGCAGAAAACACAGAAGACTTCCTCTGCTGCTTGTGAGGGTTCATTCATTGCTAAGAGTCTCGTGATTGAGTTGACTTCTCCAAAGGGGAAGAACAAAGTTATTGGATTTAAGCATGTGAAGCATATTGTTTTGAGGATTGCTAGAGTTATTACTGACAAGATTGCACAGTGGAAAAGTTCTGTTCTGCCCCTATGCCTGGGTTTATTCCAAGGCAGGCTTCCGTGTCCAAGTTCAATCCAATTTCAGAGGTGCATGCAGTGATGAAGAACGAGGATGGTGATTCTATTGCCAAGGCCGACCTCTCATGTTAAGAAGGAAGTGCCTGCTCGTATGAGCAGCGGTGATTAGCCCGCCAAACCAGCCTTAGGGGAGTTTTTCGAGATCCATGTGCTTTTGAAGCCCAATTTGCTTGAAGACACAAAAGCATGCATAAGGTTTATTGATGGCGTGAGCAAGGGTTTCAACTCTAGTTTCTTTGCGAGGCATGAGGCTTAGTTGCAAAGGGGTTCCATACTTGTTATGATGAAGAAATCTGACGTTGGGAAAGCTGAAAAAATTAAAGAGTTGTAGTCTAAACTTGCCTTTTTGAAGGGATCTAATGTCTCCGCCCCCACTACTCAGCAACTTGAGACCCCTTACTAAGAGAACGGTGACTTGAAGACTCAGCTTGACGCGATCTAAGGAAGTAAAGCTGCAAGGAGCATTGTCTACCAATGAGAACTTGAAGAATGAATTAGATGAGTTGCAGAATGCTCATACTAACCTGATTGAGAAGAATAAGTAGTTGAGGAATAATAAGTCTAGTCTTGAGGTTGTCCTTGCCCAAGGTCAAGCTAACTTTTACAAGCTTGACTATACTGATCATTTTTTTGGCATTGTCATCTTACTATGCCTTCTCTGATAAGGACCTCGAGCTTTTGCTATTTCTTCCAAGGATCTGCTTAAGTTTTCCTCAAGAGCGTCGTTGGTGAAGCAGCTGAGGATCAGGTTGCCCAGGTAGGGACGGTTGATGACAGTGCTGTCCGAGATAGAGACGGCTGATGACAGTGCAACCGAAGATGGTGCCGCCGAGGTAGGGACGGCTGATGTCCAAGCTACTGAGGAGTAGTCTTTTTACATAGACTTTAGAATTTTATTTTCTTGATTTGCTTTTTCCTTTGCTTAAACTTTGTTGGCCTTCATGCCAGTTTACCAATTTGCTAGAAATTAATAAACTAGCTTTCTTCGCTTTACTTTGTCTTTGTCTTTTTGCTTTGCTTCAATCTTTTTTTGAACAATCAAGCAGGCTACTTTGAACAAAGCAGTCAAGCCCATCTTCATTGCTTTAGGCACCAATTTCGAGTTGTCAGGTGCGAATCTTTGCTTGCTTAAGGTGTCTTTTGAAACTTCTAACATGTAGGGCTAAATGACCTCTGTAGTTGCATGTTTAGTAATGGTTGCCCAATAGATCTTTAACCACAAGGTCGTTAGCGAAGCATGCTGCTTTTTAATAAGTGGACAGACTTGCATGGCCTATATGATTGTTGATCTACTCTTAAGAACGCTGCAAAGCTGTTAACTAGAGTGTTAGTAGCCTAGCGCCATACTTACAGAAGCAGGCGAGTCTACATGGCTGCTGGGTTGTTAACTTCGATCTTTTAGGACGTTGAACCACTGAGATTTATCTCTCGTTGTTGCCCTCTGACCATAGGCTGCTTAGCTAGTCGTTATTTCTCTAATCATTTGAGCTACGTGGCCTGCATCACAACATATTAAAGATTGTTGGGACATGAAATTCGCTAACCTTTCGCATCAAAAGTGCTTGGTTTTATGGAATTTCGTTGGCAATGATTCGGAAGAACTTTTTGCATTTTATGTAACCAATTTCGTAGGCTATGTAGCAAGTAGCACAACATTTTAGGAATCAGTGTAACCCTAAAGGTTGTTCTGTGCTAAGCAGTGTATATACACGTTAACCTATTAATCTTTCACAAAACTGTGCGAATATATAGGTTTATGCAGCCCACTACTCGAAGGGTGTACTATAAGCAGTCTTCCAAAAATCATATGGTGCTTGTTGAATTGGCAGCGGCTTTCGGTTCCTAGGGATCTTCCAGAAACCGTAGGTTACTTATTAAATAAGCAACGACTTTAGGTTTTCTAGTGATACATAAAGATCGCTAGTTGGTCACATATAAGATTCTTAACTCATTACACTAGTTGGTCACACCTAGATGCTCAATCGAGTGCACCCCATGCGTGTAGTCGGAGGTAGAGATCACCTATGTATTGCACCGGGGATGCTCACCTATGAATGCTAGTTGGTCGCATTACGGATGCTCAAAAGGGATGTTCTTCTAACGGGTAAAGGGAATACTATTCTGTAACATGAAGATTTAGCCGGGGTTGCCAACAACTGGTCACATCAAGGATGCTCAACTGCAGTCAATCATTGTGGGCAGCCGTCCAAAGGCTAAGTTGCGAAGGCCATCATGGCTACTTCTAGGGATACTAGTGCAGGCCATCGTGTTCTAGTTGCATCAGGGCAACCCGACCCATCCACGTCTGGATATTCGAAGTGCGCAGTTTACCTTTTCCTAGAGGGAAAACATGGTTGGTCCCCACGAGGGGTGTAATTCCTGCAATATGTCCCTGATTGGGCACGATCTTCACTGAGAGCAAGAGTAAACAGTTGTTGCAGATAAGAAATCAAGCCAAGTGATGAATAACTTCAGAAATCTAAATGGAAAACTATGAAAAAGAATATCGAACTTAGCTGGACGGTAGAAACTGCATAACAACTAGATAGTTCTCGTCGAGCTACTTGAGTTTTCGAGCTTTATTTCATTCGAGCAAGGCTCAGCGAGAAGTAGGAGATCGTGAGTAGTATTTTCGCAAGTTGTAGGCATTCCATTGTTCGTCGATCTTTTTGTCATCCATAGTGGTAAAGGTGTAGTTACCCTTGTCATCCGTTCTGCTAACTTTGTACAAACCTTCTCAGATAGGATTCATCTTTTGGGAGCCTTCTCTTTGGGCATTGATGAATACTTTTCTTAGAACCAGATCTCTAGGCTAAAACTGCTGAATCTTTGCCTCTTTGTTGTAGCTGGAGAGGAGCTGTTGTTGGTATGCTGCAATGGGGATGATAACCTTCTCGCATTCCTTATTTGCTAGATCTAGATTTGTGGCCATTTTTTTTCTATTATGCTTCAAAGATGGCAGTATAATGCTGATGTTTGGCATAATGACATTGGGAGGGATGATTACTACTGAACCAAATGCCAAGAAGAAATTAGTTTAATCGGTTGCTCATCGCTTGGTCGTGCAGTATGCCTATAATACACCAGGAAGTTCGTCTGGTCACTTCACATACTTGTTTGTGAGGGATTTCTTGAGGCAGTCCAGGATTGTCTTGTTGCATGTTTCTACCTGCTCCTTGGCTTGAGGATATCTAGGCGTAGACACATGTTGTTTAATGCCATATTTATGGAAAAACTTCGCCAAGTATCTGCCCTCGAATTATAGGCCGTTGTTGGTGATAATAGATTGTGAAATGCCAAATCGGCAAATGATTTTCCTCCATATGAAGCGCTCTATCTTTATTTGAGTAATGGTGGTCATGGGTTCAGCTTCTACCCACTTGGTGAAGTAGTTGGAAACCATGATTATCATGCCTCTCCCTTAGTTGCAAGCGGTATGGGCCCTACCAGGCTGATTGCCCACTGTATGAATGGCCATGAGCTTGTTTGTGGGTAGAGCTCACTGGCAGGCAATGCGGGTACAGTCTTGAAGCGTTGGCAGCTGTCGCACTTTTGAACGAATTCATTAGTATCTTGATGCACAATTGGAGTAATAGTAGTCGACGTTTAAGACATTCTCTACTAAGGATCAGCCTCCTAAGTGGTTTCCACAAACTCCTTCGTGGATCGAGCTCAAACCTTTTAAGTCTTCATGAGGCACTAGGCAGATGACATGTGGGCCTAAAAATGACCTTCAGAGAAGAAAGTTGTTCCACATGCAGTAGTGGGCCGCCTTTATTTAGAGCCTCCTAACTTCTAATTTTTCTACAGGAAGTGTCTCATTGACTAGGTAGTTGATGATAGGATCTTGCCAGCTTAGGATTGTATTGACTTTTAACACCTCGGTTACTGGTTTTTCTTTAATACTCGGTTTTCCCAAATACTTGATCAGAATGAAGCGTCTGAGCTGGTAGTCCAAAGTGGAGCCCAAGGCTGCCAGGGTGTCTACTTGAGCGTTATTTGCCCATGGCACCCATATGAAGGTGTAAGTCTAAAACACCTCGAGCTACTTTTGTACCTTCTCGAGTTATAGTGCCATCTTTGGATGCTTTGTTGCATGCTCCCCGGTAATTTGGCTAATGATTAATTGAGAATCGGAATGGATTGTGAGCTTCTTAAGTGCTAGATCTTGTGCCATTCGGAGGCTTGCCAATAAGGCCTCGTACTCTGCTTTGTTGTTTGATACCTTGAAGCCTAAACTAACTGCCTGCTCGAGCATTGAGCCGTCTAGGGTGATGAGAACCAAGCCTGCTCCAGTACCTTTGTAGTTGGATGAACCATCGACCTGCAAGCGGCAAAAATCTTTGTCAAAAAGGTTGGCAAAGGCCTGCTCGAGGGCATCTTTGGGCCATGTCTTTGTGTCTCCCAAACTAGAAGTGAACTCTACTATGAAGTCTGCCAAGTCCTGAGCTTTTATCATCGTACGAGGTTGGTAAACCAAGACGTATTGGTCGAGTTCCAACACCCACTTCATCATTTGTTGAGAAACATCTAAACCATGTAAGATAGATCGTAGGGGATACTGAGTCAAAATAATGACCATATGCGCTTGAAAGTATGGTTTGAGCTTTCGAGTTGCAATAACTACCAAATTAGCTTTTCGATCCTTGGATATCTTGTTTTCGTATGAATGAGAGCTTTAGAAGTGTAGAATATTAGCAGTTTGGCCCTTAGCTCTGGTCATTAGAGGGCAGAGCTTATTGGTACATTTAAGACTAGCAAGTAGATGTATTATTCCTTGACTACTTCCAACTTGGATAGTAGTGGAGGCAATGTCAAATATTTCTTCAAGTGTTGAAACGCTTTCTCGTACTCGTTGCACCACTTGTCTTTTTGCGCCTGCTTGATGACCTTGAAAAAGGTGTTGCATTGATTGATGGAGCACGAGAATAAACGGTTGAGCGCAACTACGCTTAATTGTGAGCCGATTCTAGCCGTCTTCTTCAGTTGCTCGGGATCAAGAATGATGTATTGGGCGTCATCTTCTAGCTTCCATCTTTTTTCTTCTATTGGCGTGTCCTTTTGAATGCCATCATCTTGATCCACCTGATGTGGTTGCTATGTGGTAGCAAGCTTGTCCTTCTAAACCTTGGCAGCTTCTACAGGAGTGAAGGACATCTTCGCTCACTCCTTTAGCATTTTCACCGTGCATCGTTAGGATGCGGCCTGATTAGACTTGATCTCTCCAACTCCTTCTTTTGGGATGTGGAATGAGATTTTCTAGTACTCGATTAATGTTAAGATGACGAGTTTCACTAACCAGGGCTTTCCTAGAATCCCGTTATAAGGAAACGGGTCACTGACTATTGTGAACTTCTGCTTTGAGACTACTGGCGGTGTTCTCACATTTAGTGTTATGTTACCAATAACTGTTGAGGTATGTCCGTTGAATCTGGTGAGCACCTCTGCTCGGCGTATTATCATGCTCTCTAGGCCCATCGTTTGAATGTCGGATAGCCGAAGTAGATTTAATACGTTGCTGTTGTTCACTGATAGGAGCATATTCATGCGACTTAAATGGCTTGTTCTCGTGCATTTACGTTATGTTTCTTTAGTTATTTTAGTCCTTTATGCTTCTTTTGCGTGTTTTCAGGTTCTAAGGGCTTAAGGAGCAAAGAAGTGCATTTTGGAGCCTTTTGGAGCATTTTTGGGCTAAGGATGGATAGCTTATGTTTGGAGCCAAGGTGTTGGACGAAATTGAGGCACTTTAGGACACAAAACAATGGCCCTAGCCCAATTACATAACCTTGCCGTGGCTTATCCCTTCTCCCCTTCCCTTGCCATGCAAACCACCCTATTTTAGGCCCATTCTATGCACTTAAACCCTAGCCCTTTAACCTTGCAGCCCCATTCTATCATTTCAGCACATTCCCTTGCATTTCCAACCTAATCCACATGCACCCATCACCTAACACAAATCCTCTAATCCGTGCATTCCCTTTGCATTCAGCCACATGCACTTATTCTTTCATCATTGCACCACCAATTCAACACTCCACATTCATCACCAACACAATCATCAACAAAAGACCCATTCCTACCCATGCCGTGCATCCCCTCACCAAGAAATCATTCAGCCACATGCACCCATAATCATTCAACCAACCTAGCCGTGCATTTCATGTTAATTCCAGCCATCCTACTTCATCATTGCAGCCACCATTCACCTTTTTCTCCCAAAACCGTGCACATGCATTCATCATCATTCACCCTACCTTGCAATTCCACATGCACTCCCCTTTGCCGTGCACTCCAATCCCATTTCCAGGTTGTCCACTTCACACCTTGCAGCCACATGCACCCATAATCATTCACACCTTGCAGCCACATGCATTCCCCTTTTCATTTCCAGCTTTCCACCAACATCCTAGCTGTCATATTCCCTCTTTTTCACCTATAAATAAACATCCATTGCAGCCACAAGGAGGAGGATTCATTCAGCCATTTTGACACCAACAACTTCCTTTAGTCGTGCAAAACCATTCCATTCAACACAGAAATTCATCCATTTCACTCCACCATTCCATCCATTGAATCACACAACACACGACACAAAAAAAATCCCTTTGTGTCGTGCCTTCCTCCACCACTCCCCATCCATTCATACACAAAACCTATCATTCTACATCATCCATAATCCCCAAAACTCACCTTAGACCTTGTGCGCAACAAAGAGGAAGAGAAGAGGGCCTAAACTTTCATACAATTCAAGTTTGAGTTGTTGGAATGTTTAGGTGTTTCTTTGATTTCAATGTTTAATTTCAATTATCTTTGTATTGTACGTATGAGGAACTAAACCCCCTTTAGCTAGGGGGTGATTCGAAACCATGTTTATGCTTGCAATATGAATTGATTACATTTGGTTGGAATTTCATAAGTTGTGGATTCAATTCGTTTAACTGTTTGATTGATAACTTATTTACGTATGTTTATTGAGAGTGCACGCTTAATTTTCATGCATGAATATGACGCTAGAATATAAGTGAGTTTCACCTAATAGTTATGAACTTATATTCACAAGTAGTGGAGGTTCCTTATAAACAATCGTGTTAAATGAATTCTTGGCACTAGTTTCATGCTGTTCATAGTAACGAAGGCCTCGTCAACACTTATAGTTTTCATGATGCTTAATGATCTTTGATTGTATTTTTATTGTGCTGTTCACGTAAAGGACTTTTGGAGAATGTTGTGAATTGCGTTGCGCAAACCCATCCAATTCATTAACTTAAGGCGAACTTGACGGTTAATTTAAGCGGACCTAATTAACCCGGGGTGTTGAGTTTCATAATTTATCGAAAGACCAACTGAAAATCAATCTTGTATGCAAGTGTAACATGTGTGGAGAAGAACCTTCTAGCTAGCATTCCATCCATATTTTCATCGCATTCATATTTACATTCTGCCTTTACTTACAATCTGTTCATTTAGTTTAATTTCGTCAAAACCTAAATCCCCCTTTACTTTAATGTCCAATTTAGTTAGAAGGTGTCTTAGTTTGTGTTTATAAGTGTTTTGATTTAATTTGTTAAACAAGTTCGTCCAGATTCCCCAAAGTGCTCAAAACTGCCCAGAAAGTGTTTTTAAGGTAGTTTTGAGTGTTTTGGGTGATGTTTGAGTCTTTTGGTTTGTTTTAGTGTTTTAAGCGTTTAGTTTCGCATTCTTTGAGTATAGTTTAGTGTTTTAGACTTTATTTTACGTTTTTGAGTCAGTTTCCAAGAGATTTGCAATCCCTCCTAATCCCCGGTTAAGAACGATCCCTACTTACATACTTACTACAATTTGACAAAAAGAGGGTTTAATTTGTGTGCGTATAATTCTCGCATCAAATTTTGGCGCCGTTGCCGGGGATTAGCAAATTTGCTAATTCCTTGGATTGTTCGTTTCTGTTATGTATTTTAGTTTTAGTTTTTTATTTGTGTTTTGTTTGTTGAATTTAAGTACTACAGAAGCACAACATGGCACTTGATAATGCTTCTCTTTTGTCACAGCTCATGGAAAGGTCCCAATTGCAAAGCGTTGGTACATTTGATCTTCAATCAAGGAATAACGTGTTTTCCAATACTTACAATTCAGATTGGAGTGATCATTCAAACTCGATGTGGTGGGAACCTCAACATGTTCAAGAAGAAGAATATTGGCCGCCATATGATGAGTTCTATTCAACGCCTATGCAGCCACCACAACATGCCCAAAGCAATGTAGGTAATTCAAGAGATAATGATAAGATTTTTCAATTACTTACTACTTTGACGCAGGGAATCCAAACTCGAAACAAAGAGAGGAAAAATCAAGACAAAAGGTTGGACCACTTGGAAAAGCAAATTGGGCAGATAGCGGAGTTTGTAGGACAATTTTGCGACCAAGGCAAACTCCCTAGTTCAACCATTGTAAATCCGAAGGGAGGATTTGAAACTGCCAAGGAAATCATCTTGAAAAGTGGCAAGGAGGTTGGAACGGACCCTCAACCATCAAATTCAAATCACAAGGAAGATGAAAGATTGCAATTTGAGGAAGAGGAGTTGGACAAAGCCACGGAAAGGGTGGAAACACCTTTGCCGCAGCCACCTCAAGACCTTAATTCGTCCAATTCAGGTAAGGTTGTTCCAAATTTCATTATTTCTAACCCCGTTCCAACAAATATCCCTATTCCTTGCAGGTTCATGAATTCCAAGGAAGAAGAAGGTGAAAAAGACATCTTGGAAGCCCTTCCAAAGGTGCAAAGTAGGGAATATCATGAATTCATCAAAGAGGACGTTCTTGAGACAAACAACCCCAAGGAAGTTGAATTTTATGGACAAGGAAAAATCCTCATACCAAATATGTCCAAGGGCAAAGTTCCTGAAACATTCAAGGAAGATGTGTTTATCCTTGAGTTCTTGTCAGAGCATACAGGTAAGTCGCCTCCCCGAATTTCAATTTTCTTTTATACTAATATGTTGTTAATGATTCAGGCACCCAATCTTGAATTTAAACTATTACCGGATCATTTCAAGTATCACCTTCCATTCAAAGATAAATTCCATGTCGTGAAAAAAAAAAAAAAAAAAAAAAAGATAGGCTGGAGCTTTCACAAAGGTTGTTTACGTGAAGCCCCACTACGTGGCAAAACTCTAGAAGCGGAAGGCATCGAAGCGGGAGGCATCGGAGCGGGAGACATCAGAGCTAGATCATTCGAGGCCTCAATACTCGGTGGAACGCTAGATGAAGCAGGAAAAATGTGCCTCTGGAAGAAAGCCGCAAGCCTTTGACGGTCACTTTGAATTCGACCATTGGATTCTTGCAGCTCATCAAGCTTCCTCTTCATGCCCGTCGAATAGTTATTTGCAAGCACATGCAAACTTCTATTCTCGTACTTAAGCTGTTTGATCTCTTGCTTAAGACTTTCCACCTCCGCCATCAAGGATTCAACTTGGCGGGATCGAGCAAGTAGGCGTTGGCCCAAGTTGGACACAGAGCCCGCACACTGAACACTGAGAGCGAGGGACTCTTGAACGGCCAACTCATCGGACCGTCCTGAAAGCAGCCTACTATCTTTAGGAGTGAGGAGGTTCCTAGCTACTATCGTAGCTGTTGTTGCATCCGTCATCATGGAGTCTTCACCTGTAAGAGGACCATTAGAAGATAAGAAAGAAGGGCGCCATACATTACCTTGACGCGGCGCACCCGTATCACTGCTGAGACTCAAATCTAAGCAGATGTTAGATGGGTTAGCCATTTTTCAAAGGTATTCAAAGAGAAGGGTTGGATGGAGTAAAATCTCAAAGGGCCGGAGACGATTTTCAAGAATGGGCAATCTTCAAAGTGTGCATGTTGGAGGTGATCGATACCTCTATAAAAAGCCAAGGCGACACGACCACCGATTCAAAAAGCCGGAATTTCCTGCGTAAAGTTCGGCGACGCTCTCTCGGCTTTTCAGAAAACGCGTTCAACTTTGTCAAAAGATCTCTGACAAAGTTGAAAACACGTGGAGGTCATCATCGCAACTACACACTTTTGCCGACAAGCGTAAAGTTCGGCGACGCTTTCTCTGCTTTTCAGAAAACGCGTGCAACTTTGTCAAAAGATCTTTGACAGAGCCGCATCCGCACTACTACTTGCCGCTCAGAAATCAAAGGGGAGTTTGTTAAGAAATCGAAGAGGCGCCTGCTCAGAAATCAAAGAGGTGTTTTCAAAGATCGAAGAGTCGTCACTATTTGAATTTAAAAAAAGCCGGATTTGCTGGATCAAAACTTTTGTCGACAAGGGTAAAAGAACAGTACCACCACTTGCTATTGGGAAATCCCTATATATGTCGACCTTCATCTTTTATGGCAAGGCAGACCTGAAGAAAATGCCCAACTCTTCCTCACCTCTGAGGGCGCACTCCTAGAAAAGCCTCTTGAAAATACTAAATTTTTCTTCTTCCCCAATGTGATGATTCATTCGCTGCCTCTTCAAAAGCAAAAGTATCTCATATCATCAAGGGCGAAAGCAAAGGTATCTCATATCATGTTCTTTCCCTGTGACTTCGTGGGAGAGTATGAAGTGTGCTTTCTTGGAGAAATTCTTCCCTACTTCGAGAGTGATTCTCCTACGGAAGAAAATTAGTGGTATTCAACAGAATCATGGTGAGACATTCCCGGCTTATTATGAACGCTTCAAGGGCCTTGTAGCTTCATGTCCTCAACATCAAATGAAGGAGGAACTTCTCCTTCAATATTTCTATGAGGGCCTCCTTCCTATCGAACGTCAAATGCTTGATGCATCAGCGGGAGGAGCATTGGTGGACAAAACACCTATGGCAGCCAAGACCCTAATTGCAAACCGTGCTCTAAATGCACAACAATATGAAGGTGTTGAGCAGAGAAAATACCCTTTGGTCCTTTATGCTTCTTTTGTGTGTTTTCAGGTTCTAAGGGCCTAGGGAGCATGAAAGTGCATTTTGAGGCCATTTGGAGCATTTTTGGGCATGGATTGGATAGCTTATCCATGGAGCCAAGAGGATGGACGAATTTGAAGGCCTTGTATGCACTTGAAGACACAAAACAATGGCCCTAACCCAATCACATAACACCTTGCCATGGGCTTAACACAAACACCATTCCTTGCCATGCAAGGAGGAGCAATTTGGGTCCATTTCATGTACTTAAACTCTAGCCCAATCCACAATCACTTCAAAGCCATGCAAAACCTTTCAACACCCTTTAATCATCCCCCTTTAAGTTATGATTTTATTTCCTAACCCTACATGCATTATTTATTAGCTCTCATTCCCTTATGCCATTTTCAGATTTCCACCCACTAACCTAGTCATCAACACATGCATTCACTTCATCATTACACCACCACTCATTCTTTAATCCACATGCACATTCAATCATTCACTCAAGCACCCTTGTGCCATGTTTCCCCCTTTGTTCCCACCCATCACATGCATCATCATCAAACAAACATTGCAGCCACATGCACCTAAAACTAATCAATGCCGTGCACTTCCCTTGCATTTTCAGCCATCACACTTCATCATTGCAGCCACCATTCACCCTAATTGTCAATCACATACTTTCCCATTGTATAATACATCCACATGCATCTTTAACCAACAAACATTGCAGCCACAAACACTCAAACACAATCAATGCCGTGGGGTACATTACAATTCCAGAAATTCCAGCTTTCCAACCTAGCCACATTCACATGCATTCACTCATAATCATTCACCAAACTTGCAGCCACATTTCCACCTATTCCAAGCTGTCATGTTCCCTCTCATTTACCTATAAATAAGCATGCAACCTAGCCACAAGGGGATCATCTCATTTTCATACACTTCACACAACACAAACACAACCCTTGTGCCGCAAATCCCCTTCCAATCTGTGCAGTTTTTCTCCTCCATTGCAGCCACTATCCAACCACTTCCCATCCCTCCAAAACACTTCACATAATCCCCAAAGCTCACCTTAGACCTTGTGCTACAACAACGAGGAAGAAAAGAGTGCCTAAACGTTCATACAATTCAAGTTTGAGTTGTTGGAATGTTTAGGTGTTTCTTTGATTTCAAAGTTTAAATTGAATTCTCTTTGTTTTGTACGTATGAGAATGGAAGAGAAGAGTGCCTAAACGTTCATACAATTCAAGTTTGAGTTGTTGGAATGTTTAGGGGTTTCTTTGATTTCAAAGTTATGAGGAACTAAACCCCCTTTAGCTAGGGGGTGATTCGAAACTATGTTTATATTTGCAATATGAATTGATTAACTTTCGTTGGAATTTCATAAGTTGTGGATTCAATTTGTTTAACCGTTTGATTGATAACTTATTTATGAATGTTTATTAAGAATGCGCGCTTAATTTTCATGCATAAATATGACGCTAGAATATAAGTGAATTTCACCTAATTGTTATGAACTTATATTCACAAGTAGTGGAGGTTGCTTATAAACAATCGTGTTAAACGAATTCTTGGCATAAGTTTCATGCGTATTCCATAGTAACGAATGCCTCGTCAATACTTATAGTTTTCATAATGCTTAATGATCTTTGATTGTATCTTTATTGTGCTTTTCACGTAAAGGACTTTTGGAGAATGTGGTGAATTGCGTTGCGCTAACCCATCCAATTCATTGACTTAAGGAGAACTTGACGGTTAATTTAAGCGGACCTAATTAACCCGGGGTTTTGAGTTTCACAACTTATTGAAAGACCAACTGAGAATCAATATTTTATGCAAGTGTAACATGTGTGGAGAAGAACCCCTTGGCTATTCCATCATCCATATTTTTATCACCTTTGTATTTACGTTTTGCCCTTAATTATAATCTTTCCATTTAATTTAATCTTGCCCAAACACATTTCCCCCATATTTCGTTGAGTCTTAATCCTTCGTATTTGTTTTATTTTCGTGTTTTAAGTATTTGGAGTCTTGTGTACTTGTTTTGAATTCTTGTTAAGTAAGTTAAATGTTTTAAAAGTTAGTTTTATTTATTTGAGTCAAGTATTTAGCATCCCTAGTTAATCCCCGGTTAGAACGATCCCTACTTACATCATTACTACAATTGTCACAAATAGGGTTTAGTTTGTGTGCGTATAAATGACGCATCACTTTTCCTTTGCCCTTGTTATTACTCGCATGGCAAAGAGAAAGAGAGCAATCAGAGGCACTTGGAGTCAGTCTTCCGATCTGGAACCGACTACCTGGAATCTATTCCTGGTTGCTTACCTAGTATTGCTCTCGAGTAGTCATCTTCAACGGTTGATACACTGCCAGAGAAGGGACAGCTAAGACGGGTGACAATGAAACATCAATCTTTCCAATTCGTGTTCAATACGAATTGGAAAGATTGAACAAAGAAACAGGTCAGCACCTCCACCTCGTACTTGCCTGCCATATGTCTGAATCCTGAAACCGCTCATAGACCTTCAGGGGAGACCAAAAGAATCCTCCAGCCAGTTCAAGAATAAGCCTGTGGAATCACCAAGATCAACCTATGCAATCACCAAGGAGAAGATGGAATCTACACTCCATACCCAGATTTGCGTCCCTAACCTCTTCTCTTTGTTATTTACATTCGGCCATGTTTAGTATGTTTAGTTGCTGTTTATGTGTTTACTTATGTTTTGTGTGAATCTATGCTTAAAACATTGAGGACAATGTTTGATTTAAGTGTTGGGGGGGGGGGGGGGGGTAACTAATGTTGTTGATACAAATTCGTAGGATTTTATCACCCATAACTTCAAGCGTTGTTCCTTGCTGTTTTAAGATGTTTTAAAGTTATTTTAGAGTGTTTTATTATGTTTTGTTTTTATAACTCCAAAAATCACATAAAAATTTGAAAAACATGTTTTGAAAAGCCTAAAAAGAGTGTTTTGAGTCGTTTTTGTGTGTTTGTGTCTTAGGGTACCTTCCAACACAATGATAAGGATTTGGTTTGTAATTGCATGACTGTTAAAAAGAGTTATAAACATAGAGAAAAGTTTGATTTACTCTTGGTATATGCTTGGTTATGGTTATAATGTATGACTTCACAAGCAATCATAAAAGAAAAATTCGTTTTTGTAACATGCTTGAAGGAAGGAACTCAAACAAACGCTACAACCCTGTGAGACTCGAGCCATTACCTTCTTTGGAGAGTTATAATCTGTGATTCTTTGTTTTCTAAAGTTGTTGCATGATCTCATTATTCCTTGCTTGGTTACTACTTAGAATGCAATTGTATCATGATAGAACTAAATGCTAGAACTTATATCCGTTTCATTCAAAGCATGACATTGAATTGCATAACATATATCAAGATGAAGTTGTGTAGTTGACACCATAGCCAAATAGCCTTACTTCCCATATTTCGTATATGTTGTAAGTTTTAACCCCGTTGAGCCTTGTTTAGCCTTTATTCTTTGTTAACCCACATAATCCTCACCTAGCCTAGTTTAGGACAGTCCACACCCTTGTTCTTAAAAGATAGTGAGCATGACTTAAATGAATTCCTTTTGAGTTACATTATGAAAGAAAATGAGTGTGGGGGAGAGAATGTTTGTTCTTAAGTATTTATATATGTTTTGAGATTCAAAAAATAAATAAATAAATAAAAAATTGTGAAAAACGTATGAAAAAGAAAAACAGAAAAGAAAAGAAAGAAAGAAAGGAAAAAGAGCTTGTTCCCCCTTTTGTTCAAACGTTGAGTTTTCATTCAAAAGTGAATTCTAAGTTGATTCAAGTGCTTTGCTCACTATTTCTTTAAGAACCTTTGTTTTCCATATCCCTTCTTTGTTAGCCAAACACCTTTAGCCCCGTTTCAACCCTTATGCTTCAATCTTGATCGTTATGTGTTCAATAATGTGGAGTTTGGAATTGATATGAGCATATGGTGTCACTGGTTCTCGCATCTAAGTAGTAGCATTCCATTCATGAGATCATATCTAAACATGCTTATTAATTCCAGAAATTGCTTTCTTTGTGATACATATATGTGAGTGTTCGTTTTCATGTTTACGTCAATCTTCTCACATGTAACTAGATTAGGGTGTGTAGTTAGAAAATCTGAGTGAAAATTGAGTGCATATCTTGAAAGGATTTGAGCAAATTCTCTAAGGCATGTTACTACATTCAAAACATGGTTTTAAATGCTTAATTGTGAACTAGTATGTGGTGACTATGATTAAGAATGTACTTAAGTGTGAAGATGACTAAAATCTATGGGAATGATGATTTTTAACGTGTCATGTGCATTGGAAATCCCTGAGGCAAATGTTGGAAGGTGTAGGTTGTGTTTTGTTCGTTTTGTCTAGTTTCGTGTTCTTTTGTTGTTTTGTTTTGCTCGAGGACTAGCAAAAGATAAGTGTGGGGGAATTTGATAGGAGCATATTCATGCGACTTAAATGGCTAGTTCTCGTGCATTTACGTTATGTTTCTTTAGTTATTTTAGTCCTTTATGCTTCTTTTGCGTGTTTTCAGGTTCTAAGGGCTTAAGGAGCAAAGAAGTGCATTTTGGAGCCTTTTGGAGCATTTTTGGGCTAAGGATGGATAGCTTATGTTTGGAGCCAAGGTGTTGGACGAAATTGAGGCACTTTAGGACACAAAACAATGGCCCTAGCCCAATTACATAACCTTGCCGTGGCTTATCCCTTCTCCCCTTCCCTTGCCATGCAAACCACCCTATTTTAGGCCCATTCTATGCACTTAAACCCTAGCCCTTTAACCTTCCAGCCCCATTCTATCATTTCAGCACATTCCCTTGCATTTCAAACCTAATCCACATGCACCCATCACCTAACACAAATCCTCTAATCCGTGCATTCCCTTTGCATTCAGCCACATGCACTTATTCTTTCATCATTGCACCGCCAATTCAACACTCCACATTTATCACCAACACAATCATCAACAAAAGACCCATTCCTACCCATGCCGTGCATCCCCTCACCAAGAAATCATTCAGCCACATGCACCCATAATCATTCAACCAACCTAGCCGTGCATTTCATGTTAATTCCAGCCATCCCACTTCATCATTGCAGCCACCATTCACCTTTTTCTCCCAAAACCGTGCACATGCATTCATCATCATTCACCCTACCTTGCAATTCCACATGCACTCCCCTTTGCCGTGCACTCCCATCCCATTTCCAGGTTGTCCACTTCACACCTTGCAGCCACATGCACCCATAATCATTCACACCTTGCAGCCACATGCATTCCCCTTTTCATTTCCAGCTTTCCACCAACATCCTAGCTGTCATATTCCCTCTTTTTCACCTATAAATAAACATCCATTGCAGCCACAAGGAGGAGGATTCATTCAGCCATTTTGACACCAACAACTTATTTTAGCCGTGCAAAACCATTCCATTCAACACAGAAATTCATCCATTTCACTCCACCATTCCATCCATTGAATCACACAACACACGGCACAAAAACAATCCCTTTGTGCCGTGCCTTCCTCCACCACTCCCCATCCAATCATACACAAAACCTATCATTCTACATCATCCATAATCCCCAAAACTCACCTTAGACCTTGTGCGCAACAAAGAGGAAGAGAAGAGGGCCTAAACGTTCATACAATTCAAGTTTGAGTTGTTGGAATGTTTAGGTGTTTCTTTGATTTCAATGTTTAATTTCAATTCTCTTTGTATTCTACGTATGAGGAACTAAACCCCCTTTAGCTAGGGGGTGATTCGAAACCATGTTTATGCTTGCAATATGAATTGATTACATTTGGTTGGAATTTCATAAGTTGTGGATTCAATTCGTTTAACTGTTTGATTGATAACTTATTTACGTATGTTTATTGAGAGTGCACGCTTAATTTTCATGCATGAATATGACGCTAGAATATAAGTGAGTTTCACCTAATAGTTATGAACTTATATTCACAAGTAGTGGAGGTTGCTTATAAACAATCGCGTTAAATGAATTCTTGGCACTAGTTTCATGCTGTTCATAGTAACGAAGGCCTCGTCAACACTTATAGTTTTCATGATGCTTAATGATCTTTGATTGTATTTTGATTGTGCTGTTCACGTAAAGGACTTTTGGAGAATGTTGTGAATTGCGTTGCGCAAACCCATCCAATTCATTAACTTAAGGCGAACTTGATGGTTAATTTAAGCGGACCTAATTAACCCGGGGTGTTGAGTTTCATAATTTATCGAAAGACCAACTGAAAATCAATCTTGTATGCAAGTGTAACATGTGTGGAGAAGAACCTTCTAGCTAGCATTCCATCCATATTTTCATCGCATTCATATTTACATTCTGCCTTTACTTACAATCTGTTCATTTAGTTTAATTTCGTCAAAACCTAAATCCCCCTTTACTTTAATGTCCAATTTAGTTAGAAAGTATATTAGTTTGTGTTTATAAGTGTTTTGATTCAATTTGTTAAACAAGTTCGTCCAGATTCACCAAAGTGCTCAAAACTGCCCAGAAAGTGTTTTTAAGGTAGTTTTGAGTGTTTTGGGTGATGTTTGAGTCTTTTGGTTTGTTTTAGTGTTTTAAGCGTTTAGTTTCGCATTCTTTGAGTATAGTTTAGTGTTTTAAACTTTATTTTACGTTTTTGAGTCAGTTTCCAAGAGATTTGCAATCCTTCATAATCCCCGGTTAAGAACGATCCCTACTTACATACTTACTACAATTTGACAAAAAGAGGGTTTAATTTGTGTGCGTATAATTCTCGCATCATTCACCATCATTATGCCAACTATAACGCATGCCAATTGAACAGACATTACCAAATCATCGTCGTGTGAGAAGCCAACACCCTCAGCATCCTCCTCGGTGAAACCAACAATGGGTCCAGGTTTGGTGTAGGCTGCCTGAACCTGGTAGATTGATATAGCCTGTTGGATCTTTCTCTTCTTACAGTTGTTTGTGGCCCCTAAGTATTTCGACTTAGCGAAGATGTCGTTCATTCTGATAATCTTGGTAGGTCGTTCCTCCTAGGCTGCGTAGCTGGCTTGTCCAAGTATCTGAGCATTTATCCTCATTCACCAGCTTCTCTAGGTATTCCCAGATGATCTGGTTGACCAGGATCGAGAACTTGGTGTAGTTCTTGGTGGATTAGCCTCCTTTTGTTAGGGACAGGTTTCCACGCTTGGCCTTCTGCTTGCTTCGGTCGTAAGACTACTTCTTATCCACTTTCTTCTAGGCTGCCTCAAACTCCTTCTGATACTACTTAGGTGCCTTGATTTCCCGTGAGGCCTCATCCCAAAGTGCATACTTCTCTGCAATATTTAATGAGTTAGCTAGAGTAGGTCATTCCTCTTAGGCTGCGCAGCTGGCTTGTCCAAGTATATGAGCATTTATCCTCATTCACCAGCTTCTCTAGGTATTCCCAGATGATCTGGTTGACCAGGATCGAGAACTTGGTGTAGTTCTTGGTGGATTAGCCTCCTTTTGTTAGGGACAGGTCTCCACGCTTGGCCTTCTGCTTGCTTCGGTCGTAAGACTACTTCTTATCCACTTTCATCTAGGCTGCCTCAAACTCCTTCTGATACTACTTAGGTGCCTTGATTTCCTGTCGGGCCTCATCCCAAAGTGCATACTTCTCTAACATAGCGAATGAGTTAGCTAGAGTCAGGTTTTCCTTCATGATCAATTCTCCGAATAGGGCATGATTTGCTAGGAGTCCCTTTTCAAAAGTATGTTGGCACTTGGAGTCGTTGTAGCTGATTATCTTCACATTCTTGGCCTTGCACCTCTTGACATAGTCGTGGAACGACTCCTTTGGATTCTTCTTGATGTTGAAGAGATGATCGAACTTCTTCTTGATCGATCGGCAGTATGAGTACTCCTTAGTTAAAAATACAGAAAACTCATCAAAACTTCGGATGTACTGTAGATGTAAGGTATGGAACCAATTATTCACTTCGCCCTGCAAAGTAGTGGCGAATATCTTGCACATTAAGGCATCGTTGGCCCTGTAGAGGATCATCACGCTGCATTAGTGCTTCAAGTGCATTTTCAGGTCTCTATCACCCTTAAATAAGGTGAAATGTGGCGTATTAAACTTACGTAAGGGCTTCGTCTTCTCAATCTCGTCCATGAAGGGTAATCTACCCATGTGAGCCACATCTCTACAAAGGGCTTCATCTGTGGTCTGGATGAGCTGGAATCCGCACAATCGCTATGTCAAAAGCCTCTCTACTTCTTCTTAAATTTGCCTCTGTCAGAGCAGCAGGGTTTTTGGATGCCCCCGATCAGGACCTACTGGTCACAATTGCTCTTCCCTATGTTCGGCTCGTCTATGCTAAAGCTGCTATGTATGTAGTACGTTCCTGTGAGGCAAAAGAATTACTCGTAGGCTGCTAGTTGAACTTGACCCGAGTTGTGTGACTACTTCTCCCTGTCTGTCTAGCCGTGTATGAACACACTAACACCCAGAAGGTCCAGATTCATGGCTAATCGACAAAGATTCCTCCATGTTTTAGGTAAAAACGCATGCACCCCCAAACTTCAGCTCTAATGTTAATTTTTAATTGCTTGTTGTCTGTGATTTTTACACTCATCCGTGTTCTGATGTTTGCAATGGACTATGCTAGTTGTGCATGTTTAAGATCTATTGAGTTGCATGAAGAATAACAGTCGAATTTAAAGTGTGCGTAAGGTGCGCATGGAATTGGCGTCCGAACAGTTGAAACTTGCACGGATTGTATTGCTTTCTGCGTGTAGGAAGCACGGATTGAGTTGATAACCGAGAGAAATGAACACTCAAGTTGCAGATCCAACGAGTCACAAAGGAAAAATTAACAGTCAAGCTCCTGTAACTGCAACAGGTATGAAACTCATCCCTCTGTTCTTATTATGCCCAGCATGTATGTACGCATTTGTGTTGTGATATTATTGGCTGATATATGGTCCATTTCCACTGTAACTCATGCACCTGATTGCTGTGTTGCAGGAAATAACCCAGATTGGCAAAGGCAACTTGATGTCACAGCCCAAAAACCAAACAAGTGGCCCACATTGAAGAATGGCCACGCAGCAAAACAGAAAGGTATAACTTCCCATCTTTGCTATGTGAATCACAAATGTGGTTGATGTTGATGTTCTTGTTTGTCTTGTTTGCTGTCTGCAAAAACCCAAGTGTGGAAATCAGAGATAGAAGGCATAAAATACTATCGGTAAACTGAAAAGAAAAGCAGTAAAAGCAAATACTAATAATTATTTTTTTTAATTATTTTTTAAACTACTTTTTTTTTTCTTTTTTTGTATTTCTTTTTCTGTGTTTTTTTTTTTTTTTTTTTTTTAAATTAACACTAAATGACGGCCTAGGAATTTAAATGTAGCTAGAAATTGAAGCTAATGAAATAAAATAAAAGAAGGTAAAGAAAAAAATTAGATAATTGGGTTGCCTCCCAATAAGCTCTTTTTTTAAAGTCTGTAACTGGACATCGCAGAAGCTTGGTGTCAGATCACTGGTTCCTTCAGAGTTAGTGACTTGCGTGTACTAAACTTCCCTAGGAATGGCTTTAGTAGATACTTCTTGACCTTGAGCACACAACCCCTGCCCTCTTTTTCAATGTCCACATTACCGTTTTGAAAAACCTACTTAACCATATAAGGGCCCTTCCACTAAGACTCTTGTCTCCCGAGAATTGACTTGAAATCTGAACTTAACAACCACACTTTTGTACTCATCTGTATTTTGTCACAACTTGGATTGCCTTGCAACTTTTTATTCTTGCCCTTAGCATTCAGATGTGTTTGGTTAATCGACGATCAGACCGTTGGATCGTCACCAAACATTAATACATTTTGGTTTTCTGTTTCTTACATTCTTAGTGCTGATCTTTTTTTTAATCCCTTATTCGGTTTTTCAATTCGGTGTCAGATTGGAGTGTATGGTACAAGAATCATCATAAACGCTTCTAATATGTCAGGGGTATACCATACTAGCCATCTTTGTATATCGAATTAACGAACAGAAACACATTGGTGGACATTTAATGATTTTTTTGGTTTCTGGCAGGGGGTTGGTTCGAAGCGTGTAGATGATCTTGTAGAAAAGTTCGCACCAACCCTTTCGTTCGATTCGTTGCACACTGCTCTGATGTTTGGTTCTTTATGGTACCCTGCTTTTTGTTTGATTACTATTGTGTTTGGGTGATTACAATTCGTAATTAGTTAAAGGAAACTAGGATTGTAGATGAATCATCACTTCGCTTTCAGACGACTTTTACTGAAATGTGTGATATTTATTGTTAATATTCTTTTGATAGTAGACCTTGTCCCTCATTTTAGATGAATTATGGTAGGAATTTGTTTATCTAATTAAGATTCGTAGCCATGGAAAGTCTAAATTATTTGTGTAAGGGGCGACATAATTTACCAGCATCTATTCTTCTGGCCGTGTGCCTGCACCTACGGTATTCATCAACTTCCTCATCCACCCTGGTCATCTAAGAACTTTTTAAGTGTTGGTGTGGTCCTCTAAAAAGTGCTAAATACGGGAAAATACAACAAAATACAAAATAAGCTCTGAAATATCTGAGTACTGCACCTTTTAACCCACACCCATATGAGCTCAACCGCCCATGGGAAGATATCACTTATAAAGGTTGAACATTTGATTCATGTGCTTAGTTCTCTTTTATTCTTTTTTTTGTTTCCTCTTTTGAAATGTGTTCCCTTATTTCATTTGGAAATGTTTCATGTTTGTTAAATTCCATTAATTTCCAATTTTGAAACTAATCTGTTATTTATTCTCAAATGATTATTTTAAGAGTTGCTTTCAATGAGAGGAAAGACTTCTGTTATTTCATGATTGTCATCATTACCGTATTTTTTTAACATGCCTTTGTATTTGTTTATTACAAGTGTTCTCATTGTGACAGTTACCCATTGTTAATAATCTATATATTGCCCTTGTTTCCTATATTTTCTCTGCAACTGATTGGAGTGTAAGTGAGAAATGGCTTGTTTCTTATGTTTTATCACATGGTAGCTCATTTAGAAAGGACCGACTAGAGATTTTAAGGGTATCTAATTATGATAATCCTATTGGCAGCTCATTCGAGTTTGCATATTGCCTTTGGTTCAGTTCATCAACTACTAATCACTATCAAATGCTCCATGCATAATAGCTAGTATATATTCGTATTTCTTAGTATATGTGTGTGGATGTATATAAGGACATGCCATCGTCCTAACGGAGGAAGTGGAAACCCTAAAAGGTAATATTGTGGCCCAAGAAGTAGCCTAGGATGCCCAGGAAGCCCGGGAAGCCTAGATTGCAGCCGAAGAAGCAGCCCAGAAAGCCCAGATTGCAGCCCAGTTATCTGTCCAGGACAAGAAGATGAATATGATCTTACAGGCCTTATAGATGTCTTGCCTTCAAATCTCGATGCCAGCACTTGATCTTCCTCCACCTTCATCCTCCCAGCCACTTCGCTCAGCTGATACCTAGCATCTTGATGCATCAAACCTAGACGACTACTTGTTGTAGTTTTTTCTTTTATGTCTTGACATCTTGTATGTACATTTTCATGTATTTTATAATTAAATACTTTTTCTTGGTTTATTAATTATTGTTTAGAATTAAATTACAACGATTACACCATACATCAACAAAATATTTACATAAATTTTTTCGAATACGCAGTGAAATAACAATAGTGCACAAATTAATTCACAACAAAAACTACCAATTAGATAATAATTAAATTGTAACAATTCTTTCAAATGCATGAAATATATGCAAATGAGATAGATGAATGTACTCACTCCCTTCTAATCCCCCTGACACATACCTAAGGCATCCAAGCCTGCACGTCTCATACTATGCTTATACCACTTGGCTCCGAATACCTTAGAATATGAGTTAACTCCCATTCATCCCTTAAGCCCAATTTTTAGAATTGAATTCTCCATTTCCACTTTATTTATGTAGGCACTACCCCCGACACCCAATTGTATATTCAAACCTTTTCCCTGACTCCTGACATATACAAGATTTCATTGTTTTAATTTCAAGGCA
The DNA here is from genome assembly GCF_041283825.1 of Pyrus communis. NCBI lineage: Eukaryota > Viridiplantae > Streptophyta > Magnoliopsida > Rosales > Rosaceae > Pyrus > Pyrus communis. The sequence goes on along the minus strand of NC_142570.1, from coordinate 16,934,412 downwards.
TTCTCCAGCTCTTGAATAACTTCACAACTCAAACACTTTACACAAGTGAGCACTTGACACAGCACAACTCTTTTCCTTGCTTTGCATAAATGCTTATGTATGTGCAAAGTAATATGGATATCAATAATCACGTTCTATCATACAATCTGCAAAACTAATCAAAATAGTTAGTAGCCAAAATTGTAGTAAATTATCAATAATAAAGTATTGATAACATACAACAATATAATTGAGAAATATTACTTTACCATTTTGCTCCATCTCTCTCTAGGTGATATTGATTCATAACCCCATTTGGATTCCATAGAGCAATTTTGTTGGAATATAGCTTGCTTGATTATACGAGTCTTAGTTTGCTCCGTTTGGATCCCAACATCGTCGTCGTCCGCCATGGCTCCCATTGGTGAGGTTGATTGGCCAAAGCCAGGGTTTTGCCGCTTGGTGATGGCGTTCGAATACCGATCAAAAGATGAAGAATTGTGTAGGCTATTTTCGTGTGGCATGATGATGGTGAGACTTGTGTTGCACAAGGAGTTTATGATGATAAGGTCTTCATGGTCTTATTTTGTAGAAGTATGGTACGAGAGAGTTGAGATAATTTTGAAAGGGTGTGCTTAGTACATCATGTAAGGACCATATAACGACTTTCTTCTTCTTTTGATTCATGGATGATTAATCTGCTTACACAAGGTAACTAACTTGGTATAAACCTTGTACTAAGACAATCACACACCGAATTTAAGTGGTTCACCAATTCGACTACGCCACTAGAGTTGTATATGTATTTGTAATTCACTATGTATGAAAGATTTACAAAAAATACAAAGGCGATGGCCTATAGCCTTTACACAATTTAAAAGAAGTGGATGGTAGGGAGAGTGGTCTAAGAAGGAGAGATCTTTGTTGTTGCTGCTGTGGTGGCATTATTGTGATAGTGTTCGTTCTTCCCCCTCCCCCTCCATTATATAGAGATGCATCAAGACTGATATTGGATACTTGGAATCTTCATTTACATCTCCATTAGTCCACATGTTATCATCTCATTGGAATATTTGAAATCTTGGTTGAGTAACATTGAAGAGAGAATATTTTTCAAATGATTGAGATTCCCCTGGGTTAGTGAGTAAGCCCTCCTAATACCACAAAACATTGCCTCATGCATGCTGATATACACACGTACAAAGTCATAGACCTCGCACCTCCACCTTTTAGAGTGGTGAATAATCACCAATCATTAACTACTAAATTCCTAATGATTACAAACTTGCCAACTCAGCCTTATTTAGTAAAAATATCAAGCCAATCTCATATAATCACCATTCTCCAATTCAAACTAAAAACATCTCTAATTACACATGGACATGAAATAAATACTAGCTAGTTTTTTGAACTAATTTTATAGCAAAAAGGATTTTACGTTGAGACTATTTTACATATCGAAAGTAGGTTCTTGCATAAAAGAAATCTAATAAAATCATTACGTAAAAATAATTACCCACATACACACATATATAACCTTTTTTTTTATAAATACGGGGTATTACATTATTGATTTAAAATATATTTTCTTTAACGAGCAACGTGTCACATCCCAGCCCAGGGCGAATCACTTCCCAGGCCCGCTCCACCACCGTAGCACGATATTGTCCGCTTTGGGCTTACCATTCCCTCACGGTTTTGTTTTTGGGAACTCACGAGCAACTTCCCAGTGGGTCACCCATCAAGGGATTGCTCTAGCCCCTTTCTCGCTTAACTTTCGAGTTCCTACAGAACCCGAAGCCAGTGAGCTCCCAAAAGGCCTCGTGTTAGGTAGGGATGGGAATAAACATTTAAGGATCACTCCCTTGGGCGATGTGGGATGTAACAATCCACCCCCTTAGGGGCTCGACGTCCTCGTCCGCACACTCGCGGCCAGGATTAGGCTCTGATACCAAACTGACACACCCCGACCGAAATTAGGGCGCGCTGGCCGTCACGTTAGAGTGACGTAACCACGTGCACAGTATGGAAGCTAAGAATAATAATAAAAGTACGAAAAAATAAAAACCAAAGACGTAACCATGTGCACAGTATGGAAGCTAAGAATAATAATAAAAGTACGAAAAAATAAAAACCAAACTACACACAGAGTAATTAACATACTTGTGCAAGCATAAGTGTGGAAAATAATATTCAGAGCACAGAAAACCTAGTGCAGTTCAAAGGAACAAACACCAACTAAACACACCCAGAAGTGGTCCTACACTGGTGATAATCTGTCAGATGTGCCGAGAATTCCTCGTGAGCCACCGAAAGAGCAATCCAAACTAGAACCTGGAGGGGCGCAAAACAAAAACTGTGAGTGGACAAAAACAAAGCTTTTCAAAATCATTTCATTAACAAAGTTCTAACCCCTCGCCGTAAACTGTATAGTTTTCCAAAAAATAGAATATACACATATATAGACAAAATGCTCAGAAATATGCCATGTCGAATGCCTCTACATAAAATGTAAGTAAACCAGGTAATGCCAATCAATGCAATGAAATATGTCAGCCGGAGTCACCTAACGTGACCTGTACGGCTAAATCTAGACCTCAAATCTCCAACTCACTAATTATACCTGCACACAAGTCAGACCCACCTAAAGTGGTCTGTACGACAGAACTGGGTGTAAATAGATACGCTCAAGTGCTACGATCATGTGAAGACTGAGCGAATAATCGGGGATCACCTACGAGTCGGAACCACCTATATTGGTCTATACGACAAGACTGTGCACCTAACTTGGATCCAAGATGAGCGTGTGGTGCGAGAGGTGAACATCACGTGAAGGACTATGCCCTACTCTGGGCAGGAGCACTAACACCGGGGGTGCAGGTTATGAGCTCTCTAGGCATCATACATCACTACTAATCACAAACATAAACCATAACTTACCTGGCACTTACCTGTGCGTCCGCAGAACCAAACATACATATATGCAACCACTAATGCATAAATAAATAGGCAAACACAATGCATGGCATTTAAAACATATAAACATTTCATTTCATTTTCTAGGAAAATCACAAGTATATAGGTATATACGGAAAACCAAAAGCCCATTCACTAGTATGTGGAAGGGTCGTAACCCCCTTGCCTCGAGTGACTGCGCTTGTCCTCGGGATAGGTCTCACCTATATGCGAAACAACTATAAAAACGTTAATTTAAAGCACATAACCAAAACTAGGTAATAACTTCTCATACAATGCTCAAATGGGGTGTATGAATACACCAACGTGATCTACTCAACCTCACGAACAACCCCATATTTTTAAAATAATTTTTCAATGTCACACGCGCCTCCACGCGTCGGCCAAGGCACGGCCACCCACGCGCAGGCGCGTGCCTGGCACACTAACGGCGTCAATTAATGCCATCAGGAATATTCTGTTAAAACTAACAGATTCCGTTAAGTTAACCTAACGCCGTTAGGAATATTCTGTCCAAACTAACGGAATATTCCGTCGTCTTCTCCGGCCAACCTCCGGCGCCGTCGCCGTCACCGGAAAACTGGAAAATTTTCTAATCTTTGTTTCTCACTCGTTTTTCAATCAAATTTCATGAAATTGGTACCAAAATGAAGCTTACAAAAATTAGAACAAAACCTTACCACTTTCAAGCCTTGAAACCAACGGAATCTCGTTGGAGAAACTTCACAAAATCCAGCCAAACCTGCAACTCACGATCTCGACGTCCAAAACCTTCAAACGAACCACCCCGAGCTTCCTAAGAACCTCACCAAGCTTCTTATAACCCTGAAATTCCCAAAAACACATGATTTTACGTGTGCATGAACGGTACCCCGAATTGAACATCTCGGGTTCGACGTGAAAACAAAGGTTTCCTTACCTAAAATGGGTATGGTTGAACTCGTATAAACCTCCCGAACATAAAGGTATCGTTTTCTACTTCGATCCATAACATTTTCGAGTGTTTTGATCCTTGTCCGTACGTAAGTGTAGAAGAAAAGGGAGAGAGAGAGACACGAGACAGGGAAGAAGATGAGGATGAGTGTGTGGGTGTGTGTGTGGTCCAAATGCAGCCAACCAAATCCCTAAAACAACCACACACAGAAACAAAACCACTAGGGGCAAAGCCGTCATTTCACACCTATGATACGAGTAATTTGGGACGGGCTGTCACAACCTACCCACCTTAAAAAAAATTCGTCCCGAAATTCATAGCAACCACTCACACCAACCACTAGTGATCAAAGAATAACCGAGGATACAAATCTCTCATACGTTCTTCAGTCTCCCAAGTAGCCTCCTCAGCTGAGTGATTCCTCCACAACACCTTCACTAAATTCGCAGTCTTATTCCTCTGAACCTTTTCCTTCTAATCCAGAATCATTACCGGTTCCTCATCATAAGTCAAATCCGGATTAATTTCCAATGGTTGAGGAGGTATCACATGAAACGGATCCGTAACATAATGACAAAGCATGGACACATGAAAAACATTATGCACTTTAGCCAGCTCAGAAGGCAACTCAAGCCTGTAAGCCACTTCACCAACTCGCTCAGTGATCATGTACAGTCCGATATACCTGGGACTCAGCTTACCTTTCTTTCCAAACCGTACAACACCTTTCCACGGTGAAAGCTTCAAAAATACCCAGTTGCCAACTTCATACACTATGTCAGTAGCATGTCTATCTGCTAAGCTCTTTTGTCGATCCTGGGTCACCTTCAGGTTAGACTTGATTACCTAAACATTTTGAGTAGTCTCCTCAACAATTGCTGGACCCACCTAAACTCTTTCTCCGGCCTCAGACTAACATAAGGGTGTACGACAAGATTTACCATAGAACGCCTCAAATGGAGCCATGTCGATACTTGAATGAAAGTTGTTGTTGTATGCAAATTCCATTAAATCCAACCGCTTTTGCCAAGCATCGCCAAACTGCAACACCGAAGATCTCAACATATCCTCCAACGTCTGAATGGCCCTCTCTGACTGTCCGTCTATCTGGGGATGATATGTCGTACTATAGAGTAATCTCGTACCCAAAGCTTCTTGAAATGCTACCTAGAATTTAGAAGTACATCTTGGGTCACGATCCAAGACAATACTCACTCGAATACCAGGGTACTTCACAATCTTTGATATGAACAACTCAGCTAATCGCCCCAAATAATACTTTTCCCTCACTGGAATAAAATGTGCTGACTTAGTAAGCTGATCAACAATCACCCAAATGCCGTCAAAATCATAATGTGTACGCGAAAGCTTATACATAAAATCCATAGTAATGTTTTCTTATTTCCACTCTGGAACGGGAAGCGACTGCAACAACCAAACGGCTTCTTCCTTTCAGCTTTAACTTGTTGGCAAACGGCACACCTACTCACATACTCAGCTATCTCCCTCTTCATACCCGGCCAATAATAAAATGGTCGAATGGTATGATACATTTTTAGTAGCTCATGGATGCATCGCATAAGCTGAGATATGTGCTTCATCAAGAATTTCTTTCTTTAAATCCAAAGTATTCGACATAAACATTCTACTCTCCTGCATAAGCATGCCATCCGATTCACGAACTCTGAGGTCCTTCCTTTTCCCCTGATTCCTAGCTTGAATTATTTCCTGAGTTTCTTCATCAATCACTTGGGCTTCAAGTACACGTTCAATTAAAATCGGCCTAACTTGAAAATTAGCAAGTAAGGTTACCTCCTGATCTTCTGCCTCTAACCTCACTCCAGCTGATCTCAAGTCTACCAAAAGAGAAACATGACTAGTGTACAACGCATTGATACGGCCCTGAGATTTCTTGCTAAGTGCATCAGCTACCACATTCACACGACTAAGGTGATAATCAATCGTGTAATCATAATCATTAAGCAGTTCCAACCACTTCCATTGACGAAGATTAAGATCCCTCTGCGTGGAAAGATATTGAAGACTCTTATGATCCGTAAAGATCTTGCATTTTTCCCCATAAAGATAATGTCTCCACATCTTCAACGCAAAGATAATGGCTGCTAACTCCAAATCATGCGTAGGGTAATTCAACTCATGAAGCTTTAATTGTCGTGAAGTATAAGCAATCACCCTACCATGCTGCATCAGCATACATCCCAGACCATTTAAGGAAGCATCACTATAGACTTCGAAATTACCACTATCGTCTGGAAGTGCCAAAACAGGTGCATGAGTGAGACAATCCTTCAACTGCTGGAAACTCTGCTCACAATTATCATCCCACTCAAATTTAACATCCTTCCTCGTTAACCTCGTCAATGGTAAAGCAATCACGAAATTTTTTTTTACAAACTGTTGGTAATACCCTGCTAAACCAAGGAAACTCCTCACCTCAGTGACGGTTCATGGTTGCTCCCACTTCTCCACAGCTGTTACCTTTTGAGGATCCACCAAAATACCTTGAGTAGATATAACGTGTCCCAAAAATGCAACGTGATCTAACCAGAATTGACACTTACTAAACTTAGCGTGCAGTTGGTGTTCCCTCAACCTTTTCCACACCAAAGTAAGATGTCGAACAAGCTCAGATTTAGACTTAAAGTATACCAGAATATCGTCAATGAAGACAATGACAAACCTATCCAAATATGGCTGGAATACACAGTTCATCAAATCCATAAAAGCTGCTGGTGCATTCGTCAATCCAAATGGCATAACCAGAAACTCGTAATGACCATAACGAGTCCGGAAAGCTGTCTTAAAGACATCTTCCCTACTGATCTTCAATTGATAATAACCAGACCTCAAATCAATCTTGGAAAATAGACAAGCACCTCAAAGCTGATCAAACAAATCATCAATACACAGCAATGGATAATGATTTTTTAATTGTTACCCGATTCAATTGCCGGTAATCAATGCATAGCCTCAAACTTCCGTCTTTCTTCCTCACAAACAACACTGGAGCTCCCCAAGGTGAAGTACTAGGTTGAATAAAACCTTTATCCACTAATTCCTACAATTGGACTTTCAATTTTCTCAACTCAACAGGAGCCATACGATAAGAAGTCAAGGATATAGGATTAGTACCTGGAAGCAAATCAATGGTGAACTCCACGTCTCGGTTTGGCGGCAAACCAGGTAAATCATTAGGAAAAACATCAAGAAAATGCCTGACTACCCTTACATCCTTCACACTACTAGGAGCAACATCGTTCAACACCACATGAGCTAAGTATCTTTGGCAACCCTTTGATAACAGCCTTTCTGCTCGCACAACAGAAATAACACCATGTCTCACCCCACTCTGCTCACCCACAAAAGTAACCACAGGTAATCCAGGATGATGTAAGGTAACTATTTTCCTGTAACAATCAATATTGCCACGATTGAAATGTAACCAATCCATGCCCAAAATCACATCAAAATCGACAATATCCAACGGGATAAGGTCAGCTGGCATAACAACATCCTCCACCATCACTGGACATCCTGGGTACACCCAATCAACAATACATCTCTCCCCTTTAGGCATAGCAAACTCTAAATCATACCCTAGAGGTGTAGGGTGAGGTTGCGTCACTTGAGCAAATGTATGAGAAATAACAGAATGTGTAGCACCACAGTCAATCAATACTCTAGCAAAATAACCAAGGATATTTAACGTACCCATGATCAAGTCTGAATTATTCTGAGCATCCTACAAAGAGATATTGTGGATATGCCCCTAGGTCTGCTGCCGTCCACCACGACCCCTACTAGTTTGACCACCTCGACTCTGCACACTACACCCCTAACTAGGCTAACCAAATTGTCTTGAAGACCCCACACTACTAGCAGCAATCTCCCCCTGCTGAGGCTGTTCTCCTTAATACCACTGAGATCCAACTGTTGGAACTGGAGGATACGGCATATAGCCACCCGAGTACTGGGATACCCATTCTGCAAATACGGATCCTGGGGATACGGATACTGTCCTGGCACATAAGGAACGACATCACCCTGATAATAATAGGCACCACCACGACTCGTCTGACTATAACTACCAGGACTAGGGACCTGCTGGATCGGTGCAGGTGGTGGCAAGAAAAACTGCTGGGGCCTATGCTGACTTTGGGGACAATGTGCAGCCCAATGTCCCAACTGCCCACAAGTGAAACTACCATCGCTGCCTCTCCTGCATTCTCCAAAATGTCGATTATTACACCTGTGGCAAACCAGAGCCCTTCCTCTACCAGCATCACCCTGTCTCTGGCCTCTAGTACCCTCAGCAAATCTACCACCACGACCCTGACCAGTGGCACTAAAACCACCGCTAGAAGAACTAGAACTAGTCCTACCACCCTTAAAACTCTGGGTCTTGCGAGGTCCAAGAGATGCCTGACCTTTGCCCTTGTCGTCTTTCCTCTGGTTGCTATCTTTTTCTTCCTCCTCACTTTCACTAGGCATGTTCTCGGAATCCTCAATCCTCAACAGAATCTCATAGAACTCCTGGTAAGAGTCGCAAGGGGTAATGGTCGCCATAGAACGCCGCTTGTTCTTAGTACCCAAACAGAAATGATGAAGCATCTCCCCTGGATTGGTAGCAACCTCCGGATAATAACTGGATAAATCCGTAAACCTCCGATAATACTAGTTTGTCGTCAACTTCCCTTGCCTCAACTCGGTGAATTCTTGCTTTTTGTGATCTATGTACTTATGAAGAACAAACCTTTTTTCGAAACAACTCCCTGAACACCTCCCAGTCAGTCTTTTCTTCTGGGGTCAAATGACGAACCTCCTGCTCCTACCAAGATGCCGATTCCTTACACAAGAACCAAGATGTCGTCTCAACCCACTTCTCAATAGGGAGGTTCCCCTGATTATGCAATACACGAAAGGTTTTTTCAATATGTTCCAGCCACCGCTCAGCTCCCTTAAAACCCTCATAGCCCTCAAACTTATCCAGCTTGCGATTGTACATACTCTTCAGAGGAGTCATCTGGGAGGGCGGAGCGCCGACTGAATAGCGGTAGTGATAGCTTCCCCCAATTGAGCTACATCGGGGAAACTAGGCTTAGCAGAGCGACGTGGTCCCTACGAGACAGCATAGTTCTGACAAAAGACACCAAAACAATTAGAACGCTTACTAAATATACAGGACTGCCAAACCTATATAAACATTTCATTTCATTTTCTGCGAAAATCACAAGTATATAGGTATATACGGAAAACCAAAAGCCACTCACTGGTATTTGAAAGGGTCGTAACCCTCTTGCCTCAAGTGACTGTGCTCGTCCTCGGGATAGGTCTCACCTATATGGAAAACAACTATAAAAACGTTAATTTAAAGCACATAACCAAAACTAGGTAATAATTTCTCATACAATGCTCAAATGGAGTGTATGAATACACCAACGTGATCTACTCAACCTCACGAACAACCCCATGTTTTTAAAATAATTTTTCGACGTCATACGCGCACCCACGCGCAGGCGCGTGCCTGGCACACTGACGGCGTCAATTAACGCCGTCAGGAATATTCCGTTAAAACTAACAAATTCCGTTAAAGTTAACCTAACGTTGTTAGGAATATTCCGTCCAAATTGACGAAATATTCCGTCGTCTTCTCCGGCCAACCTCCGACGCCGTCGCCGTCACCGAAAAACTGGAAAATTTTCTAATCTTTGTTTCTCACTCGTTTTTCAACCAAATTTCATGAAATTGGTACCAAAATGAAGCTTACAACAATTAGAACAAAACCTTACCGCTTTCAAGCCCTGAAACCAACGGAATCTCGCCAGAGAAACTTCACAAAATCCAGCCAAACCTGCAACTCAGGATCCCGACGTCCAAAACCTTCAAACGAACCACCCCGAGCTTCCTAAGGACCTCACCAAGCTTCCTATAACCCTAAAATTCCCAAAAACACACGATTTTACGTGAGCATGAACAGTACCCTGAATTGAACATCTCGGGTTAAACGTGAAAACAAAGGTTTCCTTACCTGAAATGGGTATGGTTGAACTTGTATAAACCTTACGAACACAAAGGTATGGTTTTCTATTTCGATCCGTAACATTTTCGAGTGTTTTGATCCTTGTCCGTACGTAAGTGTAGAAGTAGAAGGAGAGAGAGAGAGAGACACGGGACAGAGAAGAAGATGAGGATGAGTGTGTGGGTGTGTGTGTGGTCCAGATGCAGCCAACCAATTCCCCAAAACAACCACACACAGAAACAAACCAGTAGGGGCAAAATCATCATTTCACACCTACAGTACGAGTAATCCGGGACGAGCTGTCATATTATGTCCCACATCGCCCAGGGGAGTGATCCTTAAATGTATATTCTCATCCCTACCTAGCACGAGGCCTTTTGAGAGCTCACTGGCTTTAGGTTCTGTAGGAACTTCGAAGTTAAGCGAGAAGGGGGCTAGAGCAATCCCATGATGGGTGACCCACTGGGAATTGCTAGTGAGTTCCCAAAAACAAAACCGTGAGGGAATGGTAAGCCCAAAGCGGACAATATCGTGCTACAGTGGTGGAGCGAGCCTGGGAAGTGATCCGCCCCGGGCCTGGATGTGACATTTGGTATCAGAGCCTAACCCTGGCTGCGAGTGTGCCAACGAGGATGTCAGGCCCCTAAGGGGGGGTGGATTGTTACATCCTATATCGCCCAAGGAAGTGATCCTTAAATGTATATTCCCATCCCTACTTCAAGTTCCGTAGGAACTCTGAAGTTAAGCGAGAAGGGGGCTAGAGCAATCCCATGATGGGTGACCCACTAGGAAGTTGCTCGTGAGTTCCCAAAAACAAAACCGTGAGGGAATGGTAAGCCCAAAGCGGACAATATCGTGCTACGGTGGTGGAGCGGGCTTGGGAAGTGATCCGCACCGGGCCGGGATGTGACATAACGGGTCGGGTTATATTACCTGATAATATCAATGGATCGATTTCGAGTTAGGTCATATTACCCACTTACTTTAACGGGTATTACACGACGCGACCCATTAAAATTTTGGGTGTATCACAAAAACAAATGAACATGAAAAACACGACAAAATTATTAGGATTTCTAGACAAAACATACTATTTTGTAATATCCTTAATTTCTTCTGCGATTAGTAATTTTGTACAGGGAGCTTGTTTTATCATGCAGGATTTGTTATTTTCACTTGACTTTATATTAAAAGGCTAATGTTTGTATGTAACCAACTTGTCGGGAGAGACCACAGGGTTTTCTAAATTTAGGATAGTGTTATTCACCCTATCTATTTTTACCTTCCTGTTGAGACCTAAAATTACATCATAAGTCCAAGCAATTGAAGTCGTTGGATTGGTAGAATTCAATTCTAGACCGTCGGATGACTCTAAAAATTAAGAGATTTTTTGTGGCATTACTATTGATTATAATCATAGTGATTATCTTGAAAATATCGTTAAAGCTTACAGAGTTGTAATACTCATGGGGCTCCATGCAGTCAACATTGCACAAGACGAGGTTATGTGAATTGCCGTGCAAGATTAGAATTCTATCCACATGGTATTTAATCAATTGCAAGAATTGCATAATTTGTTTGCATGCAGAACTGCGTGGAACAGTAAGACAAGGATACAATGTTGGATTATCAGCAGGTGGATATGCCATTTTTAACCATTTAAGTATTAATTAAAATGAGATGATGTGATGGGATCGGAGGGGTTTTACAGATAATGCAAAACTACCAAACAGAATGGTTTTTCAAGCATGCATGGGATCTAAAGATAATGAAGTGATGGTGGGATAACGATTGCGATTGATTTGTAATTAGTTGTTGATCAGAGATGGTATTTCAATTGATTTGCAACTTGCAATAGGTTGCTGAGTGATATCACGGAGAAGGATCTCCTGGTTGGAATGGGATTAGCATGTAGAGCCCCTATTTGTCGTCCAGATATGCATGTGGTTTTTCTTTCTCAGAATATTCCATTACAGAGTCTTGAGGTGCAATCGAAATTTCTCTACTAAGAGAGATTTGACAAAAAGAACGTCTTCAAATCCGCACATAAATTTGCTCTACGCAAAATCTCTCAAATTTTATTTTACTATTTTTTCCCACGAACACATCTTCAGTTTGGATAAACAACACTGTGAAGGCAACGTGCGACATTTTTAGTCTGGATAAACAACACTGGAGCCGTACAATCAGGCGACCAAGGAACACCTTTAGTTTGGATAAACTGCACTGCTTCGAGACTCACTGGTTATCTTTCCAAGTCTTGGTTAGTGTGGAATCTATGAATCCTTGTTGGAAGAGGTCATCCCATTAGCCTAGGTTACGACATTAGGACATAGAAAGCCGAATATTTATTTAACTTCATAATAACTAGCAGCTTTGCTGACGAGTTGGCACACCTCGCATTCAACTAAAGGACTTAGTTAGCTTATTAGCTATTCGGTCTATAGGTTAAATAGTTTTTAGGGTCAACAATCATGTACACACACCCTTATTAATTTTTAGTCATTAGTCTTCTTCAATTCATTTGATCCGATAATCGAAATTTGAGAGAAGTGCATGAGAAGTAAAAATGAGTGTGTGGACGGTACTACCCTAAACTTAAATGGTTAGTGACCACTGAAAGCTTTTTGGTTTTGCTGACATAAACAAGTTTTTTGCTTGTCTATTTTTTTTTTCCTCTGGTTTATGACATTAAGCAATTATGTTTTGCATTTAAATGTAAGTAGGGACTTTCACTTAGTACTACGGTCCAATGGTATTCCTTTTCACTTGTAAGTAAAAGATCTAAGGTTTGATTATCGCCAAAACGAATTTAAACCATATTATTGTCAGCCTATTGTAAGACTAAGTCTACATCTCCCTCTTAGTGTGGATAATATCGTTTGTTTAATAAAAATATTAGTAGAGAATTTACCGGGGTTAATTAATGATCTTACCATTACAAATTTCTAGTAATAGAAGTTGAGGCTACATCTTGCATATTTATCTGTTTCCTCGGATGTAGGTACTACGTGACGACGATATTGAAATTAAAAGGTTGATACTTTTCGTATATTGTTTTGGGTTTCACTTATATTTTTTTGGTCTGTGCATGAAAAAAGGAAGAAAAGTAGTCTACAAAAAAAACAAAAAAAAAATGTTATTTTAAGCTGTGAGTTCGGTTGTATTCCAAAACTTTTTCCAATATCTAAAACCTTATAAGTTTTGACTGATTAATGACTACTCCTATAGCCACAGAACAGCTAATGTGTAGTGACATAAGGATCAAACGCATCAGTTACGAAGATCATGCAGGTGTCTCAAAATATCATTGAAGGACTTAATACTTTATCTCAAGCTCACTTTGCTGCAATCTAACTAAAGTTGTTGGAATAATTGTTAGGTTGTTAAGTGATATGTAGTTCATTAATTAGTTTCAAGTAAGCTTGTACAGTGTTCAGTGTATAAGGAACTGCAACTCACAAAAGTAATTACTTAGTGATTTTCTCATAAATAGTACAGGAGCCTCATTTCTCTCTAGTTCTTCCTCTTTTTCAATTGTTCTTTGATTTTTCTCAATGTAGTTTAATAAGTTTGTGAGAAGTTTTTGACTGGAAACTTAGTTCTGGACTTTAAATATGCATAATTTTCTGTTTATTTATGCTAATGTTCTTTGTTTAAATATGTATAATTTTCATTTTGCTCATTGTTTACTTAGTGATTGTTTAAATCAACGTTCAGTATATAGGATTTATGTGGGTTTATGGAAAATTTTATCTTTCCTGATGCATTCTAGCAGTTGAAATATTGGAAGGAAATCTCTCTCGCAAAATTTTATTTCCCAACCTTCCCTGCTAAATTCGGATTGGGCGCGTGGCAGCCCAAAAATTTGCAAATGTAATTTTATCATCGTATTGATGCCAAAAAATAAAAAAATAAAAAAATAAAAAAAAACCCTAAGAAAATTTGTATCCAACGAATCCTAAGGGGCCATGTCTCACTTGTATGCGTTTCATCATTTGTTGCATAATTGTACCTCCTTGGTCAATTGCCATGTTTATGACACCCATTTGTCAAAAATTTTCACACTTACAAATTCATTATTACAAATTTTTATTGTAATTAGATTTTCCTACAAATTACCAAAGCATAATTAAAAATTCATAATAATTAATTTATGTGCGAAAAATTTTAAAAAATATGTAAATTTTTATGATCGCATCCTCGAAACTTTGAAAATGATCATATCATCACTACCCTTTAAACTCCCATGAACAGGGTTTTAGGGGAGTGGTTATTTAATATAAATTAATAATTAATTAACATAGGAAAATGATGACAACATTCGGGATTAGCATATTCTACACTTCGATGATGGCTAGATCGTCATTTTAACTTTTCAAACCCTCTAAACCCTTGTGAATAGTATTTTCATGTGAAAAAAAATTAGTAGTAATTTTTTTTAACGAGTGTTAAAATGTAAAAAATATATAGAAATGATCGTATTAATTGCCAAGGGCTATAACTTTCATGAAGGAGTCAACTGACACACCTCGACCTGGAATGTCCACAAGGACTCCAAATCAAGCTGTGCTAACCAATACTTGGAAGGTGACGAAGCCATAAAGTATAGTGATGTGGAAAATGTGAATAAATTTAAACCTAAAAGTGCCTAAATATAAGAGTGTGCTATGAGCGGGAATCAACCCATTTCACACACGACGTCAGAGCATAAGTAAAGTACAGTAGGGTAAGATAAGGATTATACCATCATAGGTAGTTACCTATACTAGGATATGCCAATAATCCTTTTCGATACAGAAGCTCAACTACAAAAACCTAGAAGGGCGAAAAACAGAAGGGTGAGTGGGCAAAAACAAAACGTTTGAAAACATATTTATCTTTTCTGAACATAATAACCCTTCACTGTAAAACCCGTATAGTTTCCAGAAATTCATACTATATATATATAAGGACACTGAAACCCAAAATATGCCATGTCATAATGTATCAGCTCTAAATCATGTAAGTTAGCTGTGGAATTAATATAAAATATCATGCCAACTAGAGTCACCTAATGTGAACTGTACGACTGGAACTATAGCTCATCAACCTAGGCTAGCACACGAGTCGGACCTGATGTGACCTGTGTGACAGGTTGGGTATAAATATGTACACTCAAGTGCTATGATCACGTGAAGGCTGTGCAGTAAATCGTGGGTCACGTACAAGTTGAAACCACCTATTGTGGTCTGTACGACAGGCTGGCACCAGACTTAGATCCAAGGTGAGCGTGCGATGCAAGAGGTGAATAATCACGTGAAGGCTAGCCCTAACCTCTGGGCGAGAGCACTAATACTAGGGTGCAGCATTGATGAGCTCTAAATAGATATATGCATACCAATGCAATACAATCCACTCAATCACATTAAACTCACCTAAAGCTTAGCTGAGTCTCCGCAGCATCATACAATATAATCCACAAGTATAACTGTGCATTATTCAAAAGGCAACTCATTTACGACATGGCATTCAAAGCATAAATCATTTAAGAAACTATATTAAAACATTAGAATTTCACTAAACGGATGTAAAAAATGGATTCTGAACATCGAATTACTCTATATTAAATCCTAGGTTAAAACCCGAAAAGAATCAACCAAAGTCAACCGTCAATGCAGGGAATACTCCAAAGAATATTCCTCTTCTTCAACCTCTCTGATCGCCGGATTTTGCAGAGTTTGCAAATTTTGTGGCAATCTTTAGAACTCCATATCTCACTCGTTTCTTAACCAAATTCGAATCATAATATACCAAAACGAAGTTACAGAAGTGTAGAACAAGATTATACATTCTTGGAGTCCAAATGGTGGCTGGAGGTGGCAGGAAAATGGTCTGAAAGACGGCTGTCTGTGGAAAACTAGGTTCTCGCCGGAATTTCTGGGCAACCTTTAAACGTCCATAACTTTGTCAACACTCAACTAAATTGAGTAATTCAAAAACTAAAATCGTAGTTTGGAATGAGATGAACAGATTGGTACCTTTCCTGACGGCTAACGCAATGTTGTTTGGCCGAAGTATTGTCTGGAAGGTCACAGGTTCGCCGGAAACTAGGCAAACCTTAAACCGTTATAACTTTCTCATTTTTCAACCAAATCACATGATCCAAACATGAAAATTTATCTAATCAATGACACAAATAATATACCTATTTTGAGTTCAAAAGATGGCTGAAAATTGTCTGAATCATGCTTAGAATTCTCTGCCCAAAACCTTGTTCTTCGAACTCATGTTTCGGGTTCGCTTTCAACAAAACAAAAATCACAACAGATTTTATGGTGGTGAGGAAATGCAGATAATGGTGGTTTTGGTGTTCAACAAGCCAAAATTTTGCTGGTGGTAGTGATTTGTTTCACGGGAAGAAAGGGAGAGCCGAGAGAGGGTGAGAGAACTCTCGGGAGAAAGAGAGAACGGGAAAGAAAGGGGAGGAGAGAGAGAGTTCCAGAATTTTTGGGTGCCCAAGTGGCACTCACCCAAAAGTTAGACAGAAATATCACATGTCCAATTACTTATCAATTTACCAAAATATCATTGACGTTCAAAACCTCATAAAAACTTCATTATAATTCTGAATCACATTCTATTTCCGTCCATGCTTTCGTAGCAACGAATACTACAAGAATACTCTAAGAAAATAGATCTTACATGACACAACAAGGTGGTCAAACAAATTTAACGCATTTGCCTCGAAGGGCATTTTCGTAAATTCACCTATTAAAATTATAAAAACCATAAAATTGGGAACGGACCGTTACATCAACTCTGAGACACAACATCATAATCCATAAACCTTAGTGACAAACTCTAACTGTTTGATTGTCATTTATGTATACACTTTATTTTTCATCATCAAAAACCTATTTTCGGAGTTTCTTTTTAAAAACATGATCTTGTAATGGATTGAAAAGGATGAATGGTTTTGATCATTAACATCATATTCCAAATTTTGAGGTTAGTACAAATATTGCTCAATGTTTATAAACTCTCTAGACACTATAGAACATTGAATATTAATAATTGCACTAATCTTAAAGATCAAAATGTGATATTAACGATGCAAACCGCTCAACTTTTGAATCCACAACAAGATCATGTCAAAAAAAAAAAAAAAAAACCCCAAAAAACAGATTCTGGTAATAAAAAATTAAAGCGTAAACGTAAACAACAATCAGACGGTTAAAGTTTGTAACTAAGGTTTATGGATGAGGGTTTGGAGGGTTTTAAAAATACAAATGGCGATATAACCATAGCCAAGGTGTAGACTATGTGATCCTGGATGTTGGCATATTTTTTTTTCACATTTTTCCATTTCTACGTTAATTATTATGAATTATTAAATAATCACTCCTAAAAATATTGTCACATTCCGGCCCGGGCCCCAATCACATCCCGGGCTCGACTCCACCATAGCACGATATTGTCCACTTTGAGCCCTGACCACACCCTCACGGTTTTGTTTCTGGGAACTCACACGAGAACTTCCCAGTGGGTCACCCATCATGGGATTGCTCTCGCGCGCTACTCGCTTAACTTCGGAGTTCCCATGGAACTCGAAGCTAGTGAGCTCCCAAAAGGCCGCGTGCTAGGTAGGGATGGGAATATACACAAGAACTTCCCAGTGGGTCACCCATCATGGGATTGCTCTTGCGCACTACTCGCTTAACTTTGGAGTTCCCATGGAACTCGAAGCTAGTGAGCTCCCAAAAGGCTGCGTGCTAGGTAGGGATGGGAATATACATATAAGGCTTACAGGATCCACTCCCCTAGGCGATGTGGGATGTTACAATCCACCCCCCTTAGGGGCCCAACGTCCTTGTCGGCACACCACGGCCAGGGTTAGGCTCTGGTACCAAATAGTCACATCCCAGCCCAGGCCCCCACCACATCCCGAGCTCAACTCCACCATAGCACGATATTGTCCGCTTGAGGCCCCGACCACGCCCTCACGGTTTTGTTTCTAGGAACTCACACGAGAACTTCCTAGTGGGTCACCCATCAAGGGATTGCTCTCGCGCGCTACTCGCTTAACTTCGGAGTTCCCATGGAACTCGAAGCTAGTGAGGTCCCAAAAGGTCGCGTGCTAGATAGGGATGGGAATATACATGAGAACTTTTCAGTGGGTCACCCATCATAGGATTGCTCTCGCGCACTACTCGCTTAACTTCGGAGTTCCCATGGAACTCAAAGCTAGTGAGCTCCCAAAAGGCCGCGTGCTAGGTAGGGATGGGAATATACATATAAGGCTTACAGGATCTACTCCCCTAGGCAATGTGGGATGTTACAAATACTCTTCACGAGGGTTTGGAGGGTTGTAAACTTTAAATGATGATGAAATAATCACTAAAGCATAAAGGATGTGATCATGGGCGTTTGCATATTTTTTTCACACTTTTAACACTTGTGAATTAGTTATTATAAATTTTTTTTATCATGCTTCAGTATTTTGTAAGAAAGTCAAATTATATTAAAAATTCATGATAATTAATTAATAAGTATGAAAAATGTGAAACAATATGCAAATGTTCATACACACAAGTTAATTAATAAACAGATGACAGTTCAACTATATAAATATATGTTGCTGTAAAATTCTTTTTAATTTTCATTTCAATTCCCACGGGCTTAAAAATTCGAATAAGGAAATGGCTATACTTAAATAATTTTTATTTTTTTGTGTAAGTGACTAGCTAGTGAGCTTCAACACCATGAAATTAGAATTAATATTGGAAGGAACGTATTTGGATAGTCTGGTCGTTGAGGTGATCATGAACTCTCAACTGGTACAGTTTTCATGGATGTGCCTCTCACCCCGCACTTACAAGCAAATCAAGTAATGCCACCACATGATTACATATTTTCTCCTTCTACGCAAACTGCGTACCAACCTGTTTACGCGCGCGCATATATATATATATATATATATAGGGAAGTGTTATCGGCGCTCCAAAAATCTTATTCTACACTCCTTACAAGTGTATTTTTCTTTCTAAATATAAAAATTTTGAAGTGTAAAATGAGAATTTTGGAGTGCCAATAACAATTTCCTGTATGTATCATACCTAATTGAGTAACCATTATACTTCACCTGTCTATATAGACTACATTTTCCAATTGTTGGCACACAGAAAATGTGGTTTTATGGGTAAGCTAGGTAGCTGTAAGGCTAGCTGCATGGAGTTCTTTTCCTAGAGGGGAATGCATAAGGACGTACGTATGGTCTTTGCAGTACGTATGTATTTGCATGACAGAAACAAATAAGTAGATAGCAAAGTAAAATATACAATAACTTACCTTGCAAGGTATATATACGTGCACACTTGTCATTTAATTATCGATTTGCGACACCTGGCAGTGCCAAAGCGGATTAACAACGCAGGAACATAGATTAATTGGATCAATTCATTCTAATTATTTATGACTTGATTGAATAAAAAACCAAATAAAATGTAGCTAGATATATATAGAGTTAGATAATAGAAGGCTTTGATTATGCCACTTGTAATAATCTAACCTTCTATATTATATCAAGTTCTAAGAGAACATGTAACTAGCTAGGGTATGTGTTTCTTTAAATATTTTATGTTGTATTTGATGTGTTAACAATTAGTCATAATAATTGATGTAATTAGTAATGTTTAGTTGGCAGAGTGATCGCTAAAATAATCATAAACTGTAAACCTAGATATTAATTAGTTGATAAATTGTTTCTCTCAGGTATCCTAGATATCCCATGAAAAAAATTGTGGTCAGGAATACATATGGCCCCTCTCCTAAGCATTGTGATTTTGTGAACACACATATGCTATGTGATTAAGGAGTCCACACTACATATATGGCACCTAATTAAGATAAGAGTTATAGGGATGGCAATGGTTCAGTTTGGTGACAAAAATACTATATTCATCTTCATAACCACGAAAATTAATCATATCCATAACCGCAAATTAACCATCGGGTATTAACCATAACCACACCCATAAATACTATTGAATTCTTATATATTTTGATTCATATTAGAACTTTCTGACAAAATGCAACTCACACAATGCAATTTTTGTATTCTCAAGATAATGGATTCGGTGAATATGACCATACATGTATGTGTGTGTGTGTATTATTTAATACTTTAATATTATATATAATTATACTATACATTATTAGGTTCGGATTCGGGGACGGATACGGATTGAAGACCTCCATAACCATATCCAAAACCATAATTGAATAATATTCACGGTTTTTCTCCATACCCAAAAACTACCTGAATTTTGATACCCAAATCCAATCCATTCTGGCGGTTATCCACGGTTATCAATGTAGACATCAAAATTTCAGTAAAACAAATGTTCACCAATGCATTAAAGTTTTGACGTGTCAAGGCATACATGGCATACGCCACGTGTTGTACAAATTGTACACATGGCGTGTGACTCAACAAAATAGGAAGAAATACCCTTGAAGGATTAAACAAGTTTTTCTTCTCATTTTGGGCAATGACAAGGCAAGTACATTTCAATCCATTGAGGATCAAAACAAGTTTTTCTTCTCATGTTGGGCAATGACAAGGCAAGCACACTTCAATCCATTACGGATCAAAGCAAGTTTTTCTCATGTTGGGCAATGACAAAGCATACACATTTCAAGTTTAAAATGGTGTTAAGTGGGAAATTAGGCCATAAGTTAGACCACTTCAAGTTTAAAATGGTATTAAGTGGGAAATTAGGCCATAAGTTAGACCACTTCAAGTTTAAAATGATATTAAGTGGGAAATTAGGCCATAAGTTACACCACTTCAATTTCAATATTGCATTAAGTGGGAAAATTAGGCAATGGTGCTTGGAAAGGAAAAAAATATTTTGTGGTGGTGATTCATTCTCCAAGCCTCTATAAATAGGCTTCTCCATCAAGGTATCAAGCATCAAGGAATTCACAAATACATTTCTCTACTCCAAAATTAGAAGAGAATTCCCCAAATCCTTGAAGCTTTGAAACTCCAAAGCTTCCAACCATCCAAATTCCCAAGAATTCCGAAGGATCAAGAAAGCTCTCTTCATTCTTCGTTAAATCCTCTTTCAAGATCAAGCCCCGACGGCCCTTGAAGAAAGTGTTCATCCGTTCATCCTAAGCATAAGCCCCCAACGGCCCTTTGGATCAACAACCTCAACAAATCCACACATCCAATCGTTCTTCAAGATTAAGCCCAAAAGCCCTTGAAGATCCGCTCATCCATCAACCTTCAAGATCAAGCCCAAAAGCCCTTGAAGAAATCCACACAACCATTATTCAAGATCAAGCCCCGACGGGCCTTGAAGAAAGTGTTCATCGTTCATCCTAAGATCAAGCCCCAACGGCCCCTTGGATCAACAGCACAAACAAATCCACACATCCAATCGTTCTTCAAGACTAAGCCCAAAAGCCCTTGAAGATCTGCTCATCCATCAACCTTCAAGATCAAGCCCAAAAGCCCCTTGAAGAAATCCATACACCCATTCTTCAAGATCAAGCCCAACGCCCCTTGAAGATCCGTTCATCAACTGTTCATCCTTAGATCAAGCCCCGACGGCCCTTTGGATCAACAACTCATCCACAAACCTACACCCTACGAAGATAGAATCAGAGGACCAAATTTGAGAGAGATCGTAACCCCAAAATCATAAACACAAAAATATTATTTTGTACACGTTATTCTGGTTTCTTGTTTCAAAGGAATCTTTCGTGTTCACAATCAAGTTTAACGGTTAGAATTGCAGTTATCCACAATTATCGAATTTAACGGTTAGAATTACTATCCTTAAAGAACTATAAGTCAAGGACCACTAAATCGGATAATTAACTACCCGCAAGCTATAGGTAAATATAAAATATTAAAACGTAACCCTTAAATCATAAGGTCAAGCTATTGAATCACATGTTTTCATAGACATCCATATTACACACACAGATATATATATATATATATATATATATATAGGTATATATAGGAAGCTTTTAAAGAAAAGGATCTCTATTTTTTCATAAAAATGGAGATTAATTGAAAGATCCAAACGGTCTATTTTTCAAATTAGTCCTCATAGATCATTCTTGCAAAATATTAGCCAAATTAAAAATATTTGAGGCATCTAATTGAGATAAAAGGAATTGACGAATATTTTATTTTCGAAGAAACAATGAAATTTGAATTTTTGGATTAAATTAACTTTGCACGGTTTTTACTATGTTAAATTAAATCAATTAAGTTGGTATTAGATGCTCGGCTATTATTTTCCATCAGATTGCAGCAACTAAAACACATAAGTTGTAACGACCCATCCTTAAATATTACGGTTTTTATAATTTTAATGCGTCAATTTATGAAAATGCCCTTCGAGGTAAAAACCTTGACTTTTGTTTACCATCTTGTTGTGTCATGTAAGATTCGTTTCCTTAGCGTATCCTTGTAGTATTCGTTGTTACGAACGCATGGATGCAAGCGGAATTGAATTTGGAGCTACGATAAAGATTTTACGGACTTATGAACGTAAAGGGCATTTTGGTAATTTCGCTATTGAAGATATTTCTCCATCTAAGGCCACTCCTTGGGTGACAAGTGGCTGTAGACATGTAAATTTTGTTGCATACAAATGATGCATTACAAAGCTCCACGTGGCATATGACTCATCACAAATAGACAAGTCATCAATGACATGTAGCATAAATCAAGCAAAGGAAGTATAAAACATTACCCAAAATTTGGCTCAAGGGAGAAAACTCCCTTAAATTCGGCAAAAGGGTCTAAAGTGATCGTAAAACCCGAAAGAAAGCTAAGGCATCTTCACAAAACAAGTAAGAATTGAAGATTGTTCACAAAATAGGCAATAAAGCTTCTATAATTTGGCCAGGGAGTAAAGGTGGCTGAAATTGTCACATCCCGACCCGGGGCGGATCACTTCCCGGGCCCGCTCCACCACCGTAGCACGATATTGTCCGCTTTGGGCTTACCATTCCCTCACGGTTTTGTTTTTGGGAACTCACGAGCAACTTCCCAGTGGGTCACCCATCATGGGATTGCTCTAGCCCTCTTCTCGCTTAACTTCGGAGTTCCTACAGAACCCGAAGCCAGTGAGCTCCCAAAAGGCCTCGTGCTAGGTAGAGATGTGAATATACATTTAAGGATCACTCCCCTGGGCGATGTGGGATGTTACAATCCACCCCCTTAGGGGCCTGACGTCCTCGTCGGCACATTTCCGGCCAGGGATTGGCTATGATACCAATTTTCACATCCCGTCCCGGAAATATCGAAAACGTATATGTGAAAAGACTACTTTGCCCCTAGTTAGTTCTTTTACGTTATTGGTTGTTTTGTGTGGTATGGCATGTGTTGGGCCACACACACACACACTGTCACTCTCACTGTCTCTCTGTCCCTCTCCCTGTCTCTCTCCCGTGCTCCCATTTCTTCCCTTTCTCTTCGAACACGTACGGACACACCAAGAACCCATCAAACCTTAGCAGATCGAGGAAACCAAGGTCACAGTCGAGATCGTGAAGCTCATGGGAGTCCAGTCGTACCATTTTCAGGTGAGAACTCCGTCGTTTTCACGTCGATTTGACGATGTCAGTTTTGAGTACGATTCATGCAAAAATAATTTAGCACGTTTTTGGGATTTTGAAGCTCGTAGGTGACTTGGTGAGGTCCCAAGGAGCCTCGGAGTGCTTCGTTTGAAGAGTTTTGACGTCGGAATCACTGCGTTTGGAGTTGACCGGAGTTGGGAGGTTTGGACAGGTATGATCTAGTAGTTTTTGACCCTTAAAAATAGTTTGGTCATGTTCTACTAGTTTTAGGCTTCATTTTGGTGCAAGAATCACGAAAAATGGTTGAAAAACGAGAGAGAAAACAAGGTTTGCAGGTTTCGCGATTTTCCGGCTTCGGCGACGGCACCGGAGGTTCGCCGGGGAAGGAGACGGAATATTCCGTCAAGTCTGACGGAATATTCCTGACGCCGTTGACGGAATCCGTTAGAACTAACTGAATATTCCTCACGGCGTCAGTTGACGCCGTCAGCGTGCCAGGCACGTGCCTGCGCATGGCCGGCGCATGTGGCCGTGCCTTGGCCGGCGCGTGGGGGCGCGTGCGGCGGTGGAAATTTTTTCTAAAATTATGGGTGTGATCCTGAGGTTGTGTAGAGCACGTTGGTATATTCATTTGTCCAATTTGAGCAATGTATGAGAAGTTATTACGAGAAGTTGGTTATGTGCTTTAAAATTAACGTTTTTATAGTTGTTTCGCATATAGGTGATACGTATCCCGAGGAAGAGCGTGGTCACTCGAGACAGGGGGGCTACGACCCTTCCACCTATCAGTGAGTGGGCTTTTGGTTTTCCGTATATACCTATATACTATATTTTTCCCAGAAATTGGTTTACATATTATTAGTTATATGCCATGTTTTTATTATTATCGTTTATGCATCATTGCATGCATTTGTAGTTGCATATATATTCATATGCATATTTGGTGTTGTGGACGCACAGGTAAATGCCAGGTAAGTGGTATTCATGTTTACATTCAGTAGCGATTCGAGATACTTGGAGAGCTCATAACCTGCACCCCCGGTGTTAGTGCTCCCGCCCAGAGTAGGGCACAGTCCTTCACGTGATGTTCACCTCCCGCACCACACCCTCAGCTTGGATCCAAGTTAGGTGCACAGTCCTGTCGTACAGACCACTTTAGGTTGTTCCGACTCGTAGGTTACCCGCGATTATTCGCACAACCTTCACGTGATCGTAGCACTAGAGCGTTTATATGTATTACACCCAGGCCTGTCGTACAGACCACTTTAGGTGGTTCCGACTCGTGGGCAGGTTTAGTTATTGAGATTGAGATTTGAGCTCTATATGCAGCCGTACAGGTCACGTTAGGTGACTCCGGCTGCCAGATTACATGTTATTGATATGATTATACCTGAGCACTTGCATATCACTATGAGGTTTCGACATGGCATATTATTGAGCATGTTTGGCATATATACTATACGTATATTTATTTTTCTGGGAAGTATACAGGTTTTACGGCGAGGGGTTAGAATGTATTTGATTAAATGGTTTTCTAAAAGCTTTGTTTTTGCCCACTCACACTTTTGTTTTGCTCCCCTCCAGGTTCTAGTGGTCTAGCAGGTTCGGTGGTTTCCCAGAGGGCTTTTCCGGCATTTCTGACAGACACTCACCATTGTAGGGTCACCTTCGGGTGTACTGTTGTCGCATCTTTTTCATTTGGATTGTTGTAGACTAATTGCTCTGAAATTAGCGTCTCACTTACGCTAGCACTGGTTTTCATCACTTTGTATGCTAGTTTTTAATTATTCGTACTTTTGTACTACTATTTTTATTAGCTTCCGCACGTGCACATGGTTACGTCACCTCCGTGTGACGGCCAGCACGCCCTGATCTCGGTCGGGGTGTGTCAGTTTGGTATCAGAGCTTAGGTTTGGCAGTCCTGTGTTTTTGTGAGTATTCTAATGGTTTTGGTGTCTTCTGTCATAATTATGCCGCCTCGTCGTGAACCACGTCGCTCTTCTGAGTCTAGTTTCCCCGATGTTGCTCAGTTAGGGGAAGTTATTGCTACAGCCCTTCAGTCAGTGATGCGCCCTCCCCAGAGGACTCCTCTGGAGACTATGTACGATCTGAAATTGGATAAGTTCGAAGGTAATGAGGGTCACGAGGGCGCAGAACGATGGTTAGAACACATTGAGAAGACTTTCCGTGTGTTGCACAATCAGGGGAACCTTCCTGTTGAGAGGTGGGTCGAGACGACCTCATGGTTTCTGGGTACGGAGTCTGCAGCCTGGTGGGAACAGGAGCTTCGCCGTTTGACTCCAGTTGAGAGGGCTGATTGGAACGTTTTCAAAGAGTTGTTCAAGAGGAGGTTTGTGCCTCATGAGTATGTGGATCGTAAGAAGCAGGAGTTCACCAAGCTGAGACAATGGAAGATGACGGCTAATGAGTACTATCGCAGGTTTACTGATCTGTCTCGCTACCATCCTGACGTTGCTGGTAATCCGGCAGAGATGCTTCGTCGTTTCTGCCTAGGTACAAAGAAGAGGTGGCGTTCGATGGCGACCACTACCCACTGCGAGACCTACCAGGATTTCTACGAGATATTGTTGAGGATTGAGGATTCTGAGAACATGTCGAGCGAGAGTGAGGAAGAAGAAAAAGATAGCAATCAGAAGAAAGATGACAAGGGTAAAGGTCAAGCGTCGCTCGGGCCTCGCAAGACTCAGAACTTCAAGAGAGGTAGAGCTAGTTCGAGTTCTTCTAGCGGTGGTTTCAGTGCCACTGGTCAGGGACTAGGAGGTAGGTTTGCTGGAAGCGCTCGAGGCCAGAGACAGGGTGATGGTGGTCGAGGCAGGGCTCCAGTTTGCCGTAGATGTAATAACCGGCATTTCGGTGAGTGCCGGCGTGGCAGCAGTGGTTGCTTCACGTGTGGGCAGATGGGACATCGGGCTGCGAATTATCCCCAGAGTCAGCAGCAGAAGCCGCAGCAGACTTTTATGCCACCACCTGCACTGATCCAGCAGATTCAGGGTCCGAGTAGTTATGGCCAGGCAGGTCGAGGTGGTGCCTACCACTACCAGGGTGATGCTGTTCCTTATGCCCTGGGACAATATCAGTATCCCCAGGACCCGTATTCCCAGGGTGGTTATCCCCCGTATCCTGGCGGCTATATGCCGTATCTGATAGGAGCATATTTATGCGACTTAAATGGCTTGTTCTCGTACATTTACGTTATGTTTCTTTAGTTATTTTGGTACTTTAAGCTATTTTCGTGTGTTTGTAGGTCCAAAGGGCTAAAGGAGCAAAAAGATGCATTTTGGAGACTTTTGGAGCACTTTTGGGCTAAGGACGGATAGCTTATGCTTGAAGCCAAAGTGTTGGACGAAATTGAAGACCTAATTGGAGCCAAAGTGTTGGAACCTTGTTCTCTTTAGTTTTAGGACATTTAAACCTTTCCTAATCCCAATCATGCCATGCATAACACACATCCATTCTAACACATTGTCATTGCACATGCATTTCCTTCATTAGTTAACCCACATGCACTTATCACTTATCATCACCACATATCATATCACTTAACCACTTATCATATCATAACCACATATCATATCACTTATCACTTATCACTTAACATATCATCCACCTACTTCACCTACAACATCCACCTACTTCACCTACAACATCCACTTCACCTACAACATCCACCTACTTCACCTACAACATCCACCTACTTCACCTACAAATGACATAGCCATATGTTCCCTCCACTACTCCTATAAATACCCTTGCATTCATTCATTCATGAAACATCTCATTTTCATACACAACACACCACAAACACTTCCCCTTAGAATCCAAAACCGTGAGTCCCCATTCCACCACTCCTCCATTTCTTCCATTTCCATAATCCCCCAATCCATTCAACACACCAACAACATCCCTTAGTCCTTGTGCTACAACGAAGACGAAGAGAAGAAGGCCTAAACGTTCATACAATTCAAGTTTGAGTTGTTGGAATGTTTAGGTGTTTCTTTGATTTCAAAGTTATGAGGAACTAAACTTTTTTTGGCTAGGGGTGATTTCAATACCATGATTATTTATGTGATATGAATTGATGAATTCCGGTTATGAACTCTTGATTTGTGAATGCAATTGGCTTAACTATTTGATGATTAACTTATTTGTGTTTGTTGATTGAGGGTCGACACTTAATTAGCATGCATGAATATGTGGCTAAAGTTTAAGGAGGTTTCACATAATCGTTACTAACTTATACTTGAAAGTAGTAAAGGTCGCTTGTCACGATCGCGTTAAGTTTAATTCTTAGCATGAGTAACATGATGTCATAGTTGCAAATGCTTTGTCAATGCTTATGGTTTTCATTATTCTTAATGATCTTCGATTGTATCTCTATTATGATGACATGTAGGGAACTTTTGAGAATGTTTTGGGTTGTCGAATGATGCCATCCAATCCAATAATATAAGGAAAATCTGAGGGTTAACTAGTGATGTCACGGTTAATTTGGGGCATTGTCGTTCATAATTCAATGAAGGAATAACTGGAAATTGATTCATATGCATAAATATCATGTGTAGAGAAAGAACCCTTAGCTAGCTTCCCATCCATTCATTTCCGTCAAATCCATATTTACAATTTGTTTTGTTTCCAAGTATTCATTTTAGTTTAAATTCGTCCAAATCCAATTCCCCCCTATTTCGTTGAAGTCTTAGTCTTAATCTTTCTTATTTTTAGTTTTGCTTTCTTCGAGCATTAAATAGTGTTTTATATTGTGTTTTTATGTTTTTAAGTCAATTTAGAAGGTTTTAACAAGCCCTCCTAATCCCCGGTCTAGAACGATCCCTCACTTATCCATTCTACTACAATTGTCAAACGAGGGTTTAATTTGTGCGCGTATAAATCTCGCATCAAATTTTGGCGCCGTTGCCGGGGATTAGCAACTTTGCTAATCCCTTGGTTCTTTTCTTTTTTTTTGGTTTAGTTGTTTTCGTTTTAGTTTCTAACTTTGTGTTGTTTTCTTTGTTTGTTGTTACTTTTGATATTTGATTTAGTTCTCTTTCTTTGATTTTAGGTACTAGAGAAGTAAGATATGGATTTTGCTAGCATTCAAGCTCAATTGGCAAATCTTACTTCTAAATTGTTGCCATATGCCGAAAGGACCACAATGCAGAGTGTCCCTACATTTGGTGCTTCATATAGGCAAGGATTTCAAGCCAATCAATGTCCACAAAGAGATGGGAGGGATCATTCAAACTCTATATGGTGGGAAGATCAACAAGTTCAACGTGAAGCATATTGGCAACCATATGAGGAGTTCTATTCAAGACCTATGCAGCCACCACAACTTCATATGCAATATGCTCAATTAAATTCAAATTCGCCAATAGATTATATTCAAATTCTTAATGAAATAAATTCTTTGGCGCAGGGGTCACAAAATCAAGCCAAGGAGGCTCAACAAGAAGCATATTGGCAACCATATGAGGAGTTCAATACAACACCTATGCAGCCACCACAACCTCCCCCACAACAATTCCAATCAAGTTCAAATATGTCCATGGATAATGATAAAAATTTTCAATTACTAACCTCTTTGACGCAGGACGAACAAAATCAAGACAAGAAGTTGGGTAAATTGGACGAGCAATTTGGGCAGATTATGGAGTTCATGAAACAAATTCAAGAGCAAAGTGAACTTTCCAACTCAACTATTGAAAACTCGAAGGAAGATTTTGAAATCCATAATGCTATCACTTTGGGAAGTGCTATGGAGGTTGGAGCTGACCTAAAAATGTCCAAACATAGCCTAGAAGTGGATGAACAGCTGTTAATTGAGGAGGAGAAAGAAGACATGCACACGGCAAGGGTAGAACAACCCTTGCCGCAGCCCCCTAAGCCCTCTAAACCACCCACCACCAGTAAGGACGTCCCAATTCCATGTTATTCTGATGTTATTCCACCCAATGTCCCTTTTCCTAGCAGGTTTTTGATTCCCAACCAAGAAGAGAGTAAAAAGGACATCGTGGAAGCCTTCCCAAAGGAGCAAAATGCTATTCAAATTCTTGGTGCAACACAGCAAGTTTTAGATGGTGTTGAATTCTTCAAAGGACTTTGTACACCAAGAAGAATGATTCAAGAGAAGGTAGTGGCTGGAAAAGATGTAGAAGGCATCAAAGAGGACATATTTGAAACCACAATTCCCAAGGAAGTTGGATTTTATGACACAGGACAAGTCATAACTTTCGAAGGGGTGTTTATTCTGGAGTTCATTTTGGAGCACACAGGTAAGCCGCCTCCCCGAATTTCAATTTTCTTTTATACTAACATGTGGTTAATGATTCAGGCACCCAATCTGGAATTTAAACTATTATCGGATCATTTCAAGTATCACCGCCCATTCAAAGATAAATTCCATGCCGTTTGATTTTATTTATGTGTAAAAAAAAAAAAAAAAAAAAAAAAAAAAAAAAAAAAAAAAAAAAAAGATACTAAACATGGAGAAAGGTGGAGCTTCACAAAGGTTGTTTACGTGAAGCCCCACTACGAGGCGCAGAAGCGGAAGGCGCAGAAGCGGGAGGCATAGAAGCGGGAGGCATCGGAGCGGGAGGCATCGAAGCTAGAGCATTCCAGGCCTCAATACTTGGCCAAGCGCTGGATGACCCAGGAAAAAGGTGCCTCTGGAGATAAGACGCAAGCCTTTGACGGTCATTGTGAATTCGACCCTCAGATTCTTGCAGCTCATCAAGCTTCCTCTTCATGCCCGTCGAATAGTTGTTGGCAAGTACGTGCAAACTTCTATTCTCATGCTTAAGCAGTTTGATCTCCTGCTTGAGACTTTCCACCTCTGCCATCAATGATTCCACCTGACGGGAGCGGGCAAGCAGGCGTTGGCCCATGTTGGACACAGAACTCGCACACTGAACACTAAGTGCGAGGGACTCTTGAACGGCCAACTCATCGGACCGTCCTGACAGCAGCCTACTATCTTTTGGTGTGAGGAGGTTCCTAGCTACTATTGTAGCTGTTGTGGCGTCCTGCATCACAGAGTCTTCACCTGAAAGAGGACCGTTAGAAGATAAGAAAGAAGGGCGCCATACGTTACCTTGACGCGGCGCGCCCGTATCACTGCTAAGGCTCAATTCCAAGCTAAGGTTCGATGAGTTTGCCATTTTTCAAAAGTGTTCAAAGAGAAGGGATGGAGTTAAATTTCAAAGGGCCGGAGTCAATTTTCAAGAATGGGAAATCTTCAGAGTGTGTTTGTTGTGGTGATCGATAGCTCAATAAAAAAGCCAAGGCGACGCGTCCACCAATTCAAAAAGCCAGAATTTCCGGCGTAATTTAGGCGACGCATTCTCGGCTTTTCAGAAGGCGCGTTCAACTTTGTCAAAAGATTTCTTCTTTTCAGACAACACGTGGAGGCCATCATCGCAACTACACATCTTTAGCCGACAAGCGCAAAGTTCGGTGACGCTTTCTCAGCTTTTCAGAAGACGCGTGTAGCTTTGTCAAAAGGAGCCGCATCTGCACTACCACGTGTCGTTCAGAAAGCGAAGGGGCGTCGTTCAGAAAGCGAAGGGGCGTCGTTCAGAAATCGAAGGGGCGCTTGCTTAGAAATCGAAGAGGCGTGTTCAGAGATCGAAGAGGCGCCATTATTTCAAAAAGCCGGATTTGCGGGATCAAAACGTTTGTCGACAAAGGTAAAAAGTACCTCCACTTGATATTATCTCTATATATGTCGACCTTCGTCTTTTATGGCAGGGCAAACCTGAAGAAAATGCCCAACTCTCCCTCACCTCTGAGGGCGCACTCCCAGCAAAGCCTTTCGAAATACTCAATTCTTTCTTCTTCCCCAAAGATGATACCAGATGCCTGGAGTACATATGACCCAGGAGGAAGCAGCACAACAAATACATGTGCTGATTCATTCACCGCTTCTTCAAAAGCAAAGGTATCTCATATCATCAAGGTCAAAAGCAAAAGTATCTCATATCATGCTCTTTCCCTGTCTTTTTCTTTGTCCTTGTTCTTACTCGCATGGCAAAGTAAAAGAAGCAATCAGCCGGCACTTGGAGTCAGTCTTCCGATCTGGAGCCAACTGCCTGGAATCTATTCCTGATTGCTTACCTAGCGTTGCTCTCGAGTAGTCATCTTCAACGGTTGATACACTTCCGGTGAAGGGACCACTTCTGCAAAGGGGAGCGAGTAAGGCAAGTGAAAATGATACATTGAAGCATGTGGAGACAAACATAGGCTGAGTTATCCTCCAACCCTTTTCAATACGAATTGGAAAGATTGAACAAAGAAACAGACCAAAGGAGTAAGCTCAGACCTTCGGGGGAGACCAAAAGAATCCTGCTGCCCAGTTCAAGAGTAGCACAAAGGAAAATCAACGATGGGAGGAGCCCCTGTGGAATCAACAACATCAAGCCTCAATGAAATCAACAAGGAGAAGATGGAATTTACATTCCACAACCAGATTTGCGTCTCTAAACTCTTCTCTTTGTTATTTACATTCTGCCATGTTTAGTATGTTTAAATGCTTTTTGTGTGTTTACTTATGCTTTGTATGATTTTAAGCTTAAAACATTGAGGACAATGTTTGATTTAAGTGTGGGGGTAACTAATGTTGTTAATGCAAATTCGTGGGATTTTATCGCCCATAACTTTAAAGGTTGTTCCTTACTGTTTTAAGGTGTTTTTAAGATGTTTTAGAGTGTTTTAGTATGTTTTGTTTTTATAAATCCGAAAATCACATAAAAATTTGAAAAACATGTTTTGAAAAACCTAAAAAGAGTGTTTTGAGTCGTTTTTGTGTGTTTGTGTCTTAGGGTACCTTCCAACACAATGATGAGGATTTGGTTTGTAATTGCATGACTGTTAAAGAGAATTATAAACATGGATGAAAGTTTGATTTACTCTTGGTATATGTTTGGTTATGGTTATAATGTATGACTTCACATGCAATCATAAAAGAAAAATTCGTTTTTGTAACATGCTTGAAGGAAGGAACTCAACCAAACGCTACAACCCTGTGAGACTCGAGCCATTACTTTCTTTGGAGAGTTATTTTCTGTGATTCTTTGTTTTCTAAAGTTGTTGCATGATCTCATTATTCCTTGCTTGGTTGCTACTTAGAATGCAATTGTATCATGATAGAACTAAATGCTAGAACTTATATCCGTTTCATTCAAAGCATGTTATTGATTTGCATAACACATATTCAAGAAGAAGTTGTGTAGTGACCACCACCATAGCCAAATAGCCTTACTTCCCATACTTCGCATATGTTGTAAGTTTTAACCCCGTTGAGCCTCGTTTTGCCTTTATTCCTTGTTTACCCACATCAACCCTTACCTAGCTTAGAGTAGGACTTTCCTATACCCTTGTTCTTAAAGTTTAGTGAGCATGACTTAAATGAATTCCTTTTGAGTTACATTATGCAAGAAAATGAGTGTGGGGGAGTAAAAGTTTGTTCTTACGTTTATATGTATGTTTTGAGATTTAAAAGAAAAAGAAGAAAAAAAAAAAAAAAAAAAAAAAAAAGGAGTGAAAATAAGTAAGAATGAACTCACGAGCGTTGATGGTTGAAGAAAGGGTCCAAAAAGTTGAATATGGCCCTAAGTTTTGTCTGATTTTCCCTTGGGTGTTCAAAGTTGACTTCTGCGTTCTTAAGGGAATTCTAAGTGCCTAATTCAATACTTTGCTCACTATTGCTTTAAGAATGTTTGTTTATCCTTCACCTTTCATTGTTAGCCAATACCCTAGCCCCGTTACTACCCTTTGACTTCTATATTGAGTGTTATGTATTTCAATTGTGGAGTTTGAACTTGGTATGAGCTTATGGTGTCACTGGTTCTCGCGTCTAAGTAGTAGCATTCCATTCATGAGATCATATCTAAACATGCTTATTAACTCCAGAAAATGCTTTCCTTATTATAACATATGTGAGTGTTCGTCTACATGTTTACATCAATCTTCTCACATATACCTAGTGTAGGGTGTGTAGTCAGAAAATCTGTGTGAAAAACGAGAGTACATCTAGTAAGAAATTGAGGGAATTCTCTAAAGGCATGTTACTACATTTGAAATGTGTTTTAATTGCTTAATTGTGAACTAGTATGTGGTGACTATGATTAAGAATGTACTTAAGTGTAAAGATGGCTCAAATCTGTGAGAATAATGATTTTTAACTTGTCATGTGCATTGGAAGTCCCTGATACGATTGTTGGAAGGTGTAGGTTGTGTTTTGTTCTTTTTGTTTTGTTTTTCTGTTTTGCTCGAGGACTAGCAAAAGCTAAGTGTGGGGGTATTTGATAGGAGCATATTTATGCGACTTAAATGGCTTGTTCTCGTACATTTACGTTATGTTTCTTTAGTTATTTTGGTACTTTAAGCTATTTTCGTGTGTTTGTAGGTCCAAAGGGCTAAAGGAGCAAAAAGATGCATTTTGGAGACTTTTGGAGCACTTTTGGGCTAAGGACGGATAGCTTATGCTTGAAGCCAAAGTGTTGGACGAAATTGAAGACCTAATTGGAGCCAAAGTGTTGGAACCTTGTTCTCTTTAGTTTTAGGACATTTAAACCTTTCCTAATCCCAATCATGCCATGCATAACACACATCCATTCTAACACATTGTCATTGCACATGCATTTCCTTCATTAGTTAACCCACATGCACTTATCACTTATCATCACCACATATCATATCACTTAACCACTTATCATATCATAACCACATATCATATCACTTATCACTTATCACTTAACATATCATCCACCTACTTCACCTACAACATCCACCTACTTCACCTACAACATCCACTTCACCTACAACATCCACCTACTTCACCTACAACATCCACCTACTTCACCTACAAATGACATAGCCATATGTTCCCTCCACTACTCCTATAAATACCCTTGCATTCATTCATTCATGAAACATCTCAATTTCATACACAACACACCACAAACACTTCCCCTTAGAATCCAAAACCGTGAGTCCCCATTCCACCACTCCTCCATTTCTTCCATTTCCATAATCCCCCAATCCATTCAACACACCAACAACATCCCTTAGTCCTTGTGCTACAACGAAGACGAAGAGAAGAAGGCCTAAACGTTCATACAATTCACGTTTGAGTTGTTGGAATGTTTACGCGTTTCTTTGATTTCAATGTTTAAATTCAATTCTCTTTGTTTTGTAATGGAAGAGAAGAGTGCCTAAACGTTCATACAATTCAAGTTTGAGTTGTTGGAATGTTTAGGTGTTTCTTTGATTTCAAAGTTATGAGGAACTAAACTTTTTTTGGCTAGGGGTGATTTCAATACCATGATTATTTATGTGATATGAATTGATGAATTCCGGTTATGAACTCTTGATTTGTGAATGCAATTGGCTTAACTATTTGATGATTAACTTATTTGTGTTTGTTGATTGAGGGTCGACACTTAATTAGCATGCATGAATAAGTGGCTAAAGTTTAAGGAGGTTTCACATAATCGTTACTAACTTATACTTGAAAGTAGTAAAGGTCGCTTGTCACGATCGCGTTAAGTTTAATTCTTAGCATGAGTAACATGATGTCATAGTTGCAAATGCTTTGTCAATGCTTATGGTTTTCATTATTCTTAATGATCTTCGATTGTATCTCTATTATGATGACATGTAGGGAACTTTTGAGAATGTTTTGGGTTGTCGAATGATGCCATCCAATCCAATAATATAAGGAAAATCTGAGGGTTAACTAGTGATGTCACGGTTAATTTGGGGCATTGTCGTTCATAATTCAATGAAGGAATAACTGGAAATTGATTCATATGCATAAATATCATGTGTAGAGAAAGAACCCTTAGCTAGCTTCCCATCCATTCATTTCCGTCAAATCCATATTTACAATTTGTTTTGTTTCCAAGTATTCATTTTAGTTTAAATTCGTCCAAATCCAATTCCCCCCTATTTCGTTGAAGTCTTAGTCTTAATCTTTCTTATTTTTAGTTTTGCTTTCTTCGAGCATTAAATAGTGTTTTATATTGTGTTTTTATGTTTTTAAGTCAATTTAGAAGGTTTTAGCAAGCCCTCCTAATCCCCGGTCTAGAACGATCCCTCACTTATCCATTCTACTACAATTGTCAAACGAGGGTTTAATTTGTGCGCGTATAAATCTCGCATCAGTATCCTCCAGCGCCGGTAGGCGGTTCTCAGTGGTTTCAGGGAGGACAGTTTCAGCCATGAGAGATTGCTACTAGTAGTGCAGGGTCTTCGAGACAATCGGGTCAGCCCAGTCAGGGGCGTGGTGCTCAGGGTCGCGGTGTTCAGGCGAGCAGAAGTCGCGGCGGACGACAGCAGGGCCAGGGGCGTCTTCACAATATTTCTCTGCAGGATGCTCAGAACAACCCAGACTTGATTATGGGTACGTTAAACATTGTTGGTTATTTTGCTAGAGTCTTAATTGATTGCGGAGCTACACATTCTGTGATTTCTCATACATTTGCTCAAGTGACGCAACCTCGCCCCACACCTCTAGGGTTTGATTTAGAGTTCGCTATGCCTAGAGTAGAGAGATGTATCGTAGATCGTGTGTACCCAGGATGTATTGGTTGCATTTCTATCGTGCCAATATTGATTGTTACGGGAAAGTAGTTACGTTTCACCATCCTGGACTACCTGTGGTTACTTTTGTGGGTGAGCAGAGTGGGGTGAGACATGGCGTTATTTCGGCGTTGCGAGCAAAAAGGTTGTTGTCTAAAGGTTGCCAGGGGTACCTAGCTCATGTGGTGCTAGATGAGGTCGTTCCTAGCAGAGTTGAGGATGTGAGAGTGGTCAGACACATTCCCGATGTTTTCCCCGAGGATTTACCTAGTTTACCACCAAATCGAGACATGGAGTTTACTATTGAGTTGCTTCCAGGTACTAATCCTATTTCTTTGACTCCTTATCGTATGGCTCCCGCGGAGTTAAGGGAATTGAAAGTTCAGTTGCAGGAATTAGTGGATAAGGGTTTTATTCAGCCTAGTACTTCGCCTTGGGGCGCTCCAGTATTGTTTGTGAGGAAGAAAGACGGAGCTTTGAGGCTGTGTATTGACTACAGGCAATTGAATCGGGTGACGATTAAAAACCGTTATCCGTTGCCTCGTATCGATGATTTGTTTGATCAGCTTCGAGTTGCTTGTGTGTTCTCCAAGATTGACTTGAGGTCTGGTTACTATCAGCTGAAGATTAGTAGGGATGACGTCCCTAAGACGGCGTTCAGGACTCGTTACGGTCATTACGAGTTTCTGGTTATGCCATTTGGGTTGACGAATGCACCAGCTGCTTTTATGGATTTAATGAACCGGGTGTTCCAGCCATACTTGGATAGATTTGTTATTGTCTTCATCGACGATATTCTGGTGTATTCTTAGTCGAAAGCGGAGCATGTTCGACATCTTACTTTGGTGTTGAAGAGGTTGAGGGAACACCAATTGTATGCTAAGTTTAGCAAGTGCCAGTTTTGGTTAGACCAAGTTACGTTTTTGGGGCACATCATTTCTGCTCAGGGTATTTTGGTGGACCCTCAGAAGGTTGCAGCTGTGGAGAGTTGGGAGCAACCGCGAACTGTCACTGAGGTGAGAAGTTTCCTTGGTTTGGCGGGGTATTATCGGAGATTTGTTAAGGATTTCTCTGTGATTGCTTTACCACTGACGAGATTAATGAGGAAAGACATTAAATTTGAGTGGGATGATAAGTGTGAGCAGAGTTTCCAGCAGTTGAAGCATTGTCTCACTCATGCACCTGTTTTGGCACTCCCAGACGATAGTGGTGATTTCGAGGTTTATAGCGATGCTTCCTTGAATGGTCTGGGATGTGTATTGATGCAGCATGGTAGGGTGATTCCTTATGCTTCACAACAATTGAAACCTCATGAGTCGAATTACCCTACACATGATTTGGAGTTGGCCGCTATCATCTTTGCGTTGAAGTTGTGGAGACACTATCTGCATGGAGAGAAATGTAGGATCTTTACAGATCACAAGAGTCTTCAGTATCTTTTCACTCAGAAGGAACTTAATCTTCGTCAACGGAGGTGGATGGAGTTGCTCAGCGATTACGATTGCACGATTGATTATCATCCTGGTCGTGCAAACGTAATGGCTGATACACTTAGCAGAAAGTCTCAGGGCCGTATCAATGCGTTGTATGCGAGTCATGTTCCTCTTTTGGTGGACTTGCGTGCTACGGGAGTGAGGTTAGAAGCAGAAGATCGAGAAGTGGCGTTACTTGCTAACTTTCAAGTCAGGCCAATCTTAGTTGATCGTGTACTTGAAGCTCAAGTAGCTGATAGGGAGACTCAAGAACTAATTCAAGCTCGAGATCGAGGAAGGAGGAGAGACCTCAGAGTTCGTGATTCGGATGGCATGTTGATGTAAGAGGGTAGGATGTTCGTGCCTAATAATGTAGATTTGAAGAAAGAAATCCTCGATGAAGCACATATTTCGGCTTACGCCATGCATCCAGGAGCTACTAAAATGTATCATACCATTCGACCATTTTATTATTAGCCGGGTATGAAGAGGGAGATAGCTGAGTATGTGAGTAGGTGTGCTATTTGTCAGCAGGTTAAAGCAGAAAGAAAGAAGCCGTTTGGGTTGTTGCAGCCGCTTCCCATTCCAGAGTGGAAATGGGAAAATATCACTATGGATTTTGTGTACAAGCTCCCGCGTACACATAATGGCTTTGACGACATTTGGGTGATCGTTGATCGGCTCACTAAATCGACACATTTTATTCCAGTGAGAGAGAAGTATTCTTTGGGCCGTTTAGCGGAGCTGTTTATCTCGAAGATTGTGAAGTATCATGGTGTCCCTGTGAGTATTGTCTCGGATCGTGATCCACGATTTACATCGAAGTTTTGGGTGGCTTTTCAGGAAGCTTTGGGCACGAGACTACTTTACAGTACAGCATATCATCCACAGACAGACGGACAGTCAGAGAGAACTATTCAGACCTTGGAAGATATGCTGTGAGCTTCGGTGTTACAGTTTGGCGATGCTTGGCACCAGCGGTTAGATTTGATGGAATTTGCCTACAACAACAGTTTTCATTCGAGTATCGGCATGGCGCCATTCGAGGCATTGTATGGTAAATCTTGTCGCACACCGTTGTGTTGGTCAGAGGTTGGAGAAAGAGTTTTAGTGGGTCCAGAGATTATTGAGGAGACTACTCAAAATGTTCAGGTAATTAAGTCTAACCTGAAAGCAGCCCAGGACAGGCAAAAGAGTTTAGCAGATTGGCATGCTACGAACAGAGTGTACGAGGTTGGCGATTGGGTATTTCTGAAGCTTTCACCGTGGAGAGGTGTCGTACGGTTTGGAAAAAAGGGTAAGTTGAGTCCCAGATACATCGGACCATACGTGGTCACAGAGCGAGTTGGTGAGGTAGCTTACAGGTTGGAGTTGCCTCCGGAGTTGGCTAGAGTGCATAACGTTTTTCACGTGTCTATGCTCCGACATTATGTTGCTGATCCGTCTCATGTGATACCCCCCCCAACCGTTAGAGATTAATCCAGATTTGACTTATGACAAGGAACCAGTGACAATACTAGATTGGAAGGAAAAAGTTCTGAGGAACAAGACGGTGAACTTAGTGAAAGTTTTGTGGAGGAATCATTCAGTCGAGGAAGCTACGTGGGAAACAGAAGATCGGATGAGGGATTTGTATCCTCGATTGTTCTTTGACCACTAGGGGTCATTATATGGTTGTTTTGAATTTCGGGATGAAATTCTAATAAGGTGGGTAGGTTGTAACATCCCACATCGCCCAGGGGAGTGATCCTTAAATGTATATTCACATCTCTACCTAGCATGAGGCTTTTTGGGAACTCACGAGCAACTTCCCAGTGGGTCACCCATCATGGGATTGCTCTAGCCCTCTTCTCGCTTAACTTCGGAGTTCCTACAGAACCCGAAGCCAGTGAGCTCCCAAAAGGCCTCGTGCTAGGTAGAGATGTGAATATACATTTAAGGATCACTCCCCTGGGCGATGTGGGATGTTACAGAAATTAAGGCACAAAATATACCTAAATTATCCCATGAACGAATTAAGACACAAATCAAAGCTAAATTCATCCAAAGGCAAGCTTTGAGAAGTCCATAAATACAAGTTCCTCCCACAACCATAGTGTGACAGCCCGTCCCGGACTTTTCGTACAGTAGGAGTGAAATGACGATTTTGCCCCTAGTATGGTTGTTTCGTTGTGTGGTCGTTTTTGGATTTTGGTTGGTTGATTTTGGACCACACACACACCCACACTCATTTCTCTCTCTCTCTGCCCTGTCCCGAGTCTCTCTCTCTCTCCCTTTCCTATCTTCTTTGTACAGACAACACCATAAACATTGGAAACCTCACGGATCGTGGAAACAAACTACATATTTGTGCTCGTGAGGTCCTTAGAAGTTCAACCATACCCATTTCAGGTAAGTGAACCTTCATTTTCACGTCGAACCCGAGAGGTGTGGATCGGGGTATTGTTCATGCACACGTTAATTCTTGTGTTTTTGGGAATTTTAAGCTTGTAGGAAGCTTGGTGAGGTCCTTAGGAGGCTCGGGGTGGTTCGTTTGAAGGTGTTGGACGTTAAGATGGTGAGTTGTAGGTTTGGCCAGAGTTGGTGGTGTTTTCCTAGCAAGATTCTGTTGGTTTTAG
Organism: Pyrus communis; assembly: GCF_041283825.1. NCBI lineage: Eukaryota > Viridiplantae > Streptophyta > Magnoliopsida > Rosales > Rosaceae > Pyrus > Pyrus communis. The sequence goes on along the minus strand of NC_142570.1, from coordinate 16,894,206 downwards.
TGCTTGAAAGTTGTAAGGATTTGTTTCTCTTGTTGTAAGCTTCATTTTGGTACCAATTTTGTGAAATTTGGATGAAAAACGAGTGAGATACGAAGTTTAGAATTTTTCCCGGTTTTCCGGCGACGACGACGGCGCTAGAGTTTAGCCGGAGAAGATGACGGAATATTTTGTCAGTTTGGATGGAATATTCCTAACGGCGTTAACGAAATCAATTAGACTTAATGGAATATTCCTGACGGCGTTAACTGACATCGTCAATGTGCCAGGCACGTGCCTGCGCGTGGGCAGCGCATGTGGCCATGCCTTGGCCAGCGCATAGGGGCGCGTGCGGTGTCAGGTAAATGCCAAGTAAGTTATGGTTTATGTTTATGCTTAGTGGTGATATGAGATGCATAGAGAGCTCAAAACCTGCACCCCCGGTGCTAGTGCTCCCGCCCAGAGTTGGGCACAGTCCTTCACGTGATGTTCACCTCCCGCACCACATACTCATCTTGGATCCAAGTTAGGTGCACAATCCTGTCGTACAGACCACTTTAGGTGGTTCCGATTCATAGATGACCCGCAATTATTCGCCCAGTCTTCACGTGATTGTAGCACTTAAGCGTACTTATTTACACCCAGTCCTGTCGTACATACCACTTTAGGTGGTTCCGACTCGTGTGCAGGTATAGTTAGTGAGTTGGGGATTTGAGCTCTAGATTCAGCCATACAGGTCACGTTAGGTGACTCCGGTTGACCGATTACTTGACATTGATTGGCATTACCTGAGTACTTGCATCTTATTTAGAGGCATTTCACATGGCATATTTCTGAGCATGACTTATTTATACGTATATATATTCTATTTTCTGGGAAGTATACAGGTTTTACGGCGAGGGGTTAGAACTTGTTTATGAAATGATTTTTGAAAAGCTTTGTTTTTGCCCGCTCACGCTTTCTGTTTTGCGCCCCTCCAGGTTCTAGTTTGGCTAGCGCTTTTGGTGGCTCCCTAGAGAATTTCTCGGCATATCTAACAGATTATCACCAGTGTAGGACCACCTTTAGGTGTGTTTATTTAGTGTTGTTTCTCCCGGACTGCACTAGATCTTCCGTGCTCTGAACATTGTTTTTCACACTTACGCTTGCACATGTATGTTATTTACGCAGTGTATAGCTTGGTTTTTTATTTATTCATACTTTTATTATTATTTCTTAGCTTCCGCACTGTGCACATGGTTACGTCACTTCCACGTGACGGCCAGCATGTCCTGATCTCGGTCGGGGTGTGTCAATAGGGTCAAAAAAATTCTATATTGAGAAGAACCTCTGCACAAATCTTTGAAGACTAATACATTGCCAAAGCTCTCTTTCAATAATGCACAACCAAAGCCGAAGCTTTTTGTCAACCAAAGCGGAAGCACTCCTTGAAGAATCAACAAGCACCTAGGCTGATTCCTTCAAGACGTCGTTGCAAGCTCAAAACTTGTAACAACATTCATTTTGAGATCAAGTTGCCGAGACCCTTGAATCAACGAAAGCTCACATCAACATCATCTTTGCCCTAAACCTGAGGTAAAGATCATCCATGCATTGTTTCAAGCTCAAAACTTGAAGAAATCGCAATTGTTCATCCGAGATCAAGTCATCGCGACCTTTGGATCAGTAACCTAAGCATCTACATCAAATTTGAAGACTAAATCAGAGGAAAATTGTAAACAAAGATTGTAACCCTACAATTTCATCAATACAAATCTACTTTGTACACATATTCTCGTTTCATTAGTTACAGAATTTTCGTATTTACAAATTTGGCACGCCCAATGGGACCTCTCTACTTCTTATCTCTATCTTCAAACTTGCAAAAAGCAAAAATGATAGCAAGAAAGAATCAAGCTGTTCCCGTTACCAACATAAAGAACAAGGGCTTCCTTGCCGCAAGCGGTGGCACTTTGGGCATCATAACCCAAAGCAAGGCAAGAACTCTCTCTGCCGTGCCTTCCACCCCTCCATCAACTCTGCTAAATGAGTAAGAGCACCTGAGGGACAAACCTATGATCACCTTAACCTCGCTAAGGGCACCAAGGGAAGAAAGTCCTAGGAGGTACTCTAAGTCTTTGACTTCTGACGCCGACTCAAGCAGCTCATGTCCCCTAGCCATACAAGTCATGACTACTGGCATGATTTCCATCGAGGAGTAGCTGGCTCAAATGAGTGAAGCAATTACAAGGCTGACAATAACCATGGAGGAGAAGGACTTGTAAATTGCTATGTTCATCAACCGTCTAGAGGCGTAGCACGATGACAAAGCTGATCCACCAAAGAAGGAAACCAACAAAAAGGAAGAGCCACTAGTGGAGAAAGCGAAGGAGAAGCTGGACCAAGCAACAATGCTCATGGGATCTTTCTCTATCCAGCAACTGCAAGAAATGATCACTAGCACCATCAAGGCGCAGTACCAAGGATGCTCGCATAATTCCGTGTTGTACTCAAAGCCCTACTCCAAGAAGATTGACCCCTTAAGGATGCCTAGGGGTTATCAGTCGTAAAAGTTCATGCAATTTGATGGAAAGGGCAATCCTAAACAACATATTGCCCATTTCATCGAAACTTGCAACAACGCTGGATTGCAAAGATCAGCTTTTTCAAACCTTTAACATTGAGATGTGTGTTCAAGGCATGCAATTGGGGCTACATTACATCCTCCAAGCCCTAAAGCCAAGAACATTTAAGGACCTGGTAACTCATTCACATGACATAGAGCTAAGTATCGCCAATCATGGGAAGAAGGAACCAATCATCGACTTCAAGAAGGACAAGGTGTTTGCTTCGAAGGTAGACAAGACTGGGAAGAAGCCCGCCAATGAAGCTTTTACCATCAACACTACCCCCATCAAGACCTCTTATGTGCCCGTCAAAATCTCCTCTAAGAACAAAGCGAATGAGATAAAGAGAGGTGAGCCTTCTCGCACCCAAGATAGGTACAAAAACACCTTGAGGGAGCTGGAGCAGAAGACCTACCCTTTTCCAGACTCTGACATTGCCACAATGCTGGTCAACCTGCTAGAGGAAAAAGGGATCGAGCTACCTAAATGCAAGCATCCTGAAGAGATGAATAACATTAACGATCCTAAGTACTGCAAGTATCATCGTATCGTGAGCCATCATGTTGGCAAATGCTTCGCTCTTAAGGAGCTCATCATGAAGCTGGCACAACAAGGGCGAATTGAACTTGACCTTGAAGACACAGTTGCAACACACACTGCTGCAATTGTGTTTAGATTATTCAATCTTGTGCCTCTCCAAGTAATACATGCTTATTTCCGTCCATGCTCAAGCCACACGACACCTTCTACACAACCATTGTTGAGGGTGAGTGACCAAAATGCACTTACCAATGATGAAGATGGGTGGACACTGGTGACCTACAAAAAGATTAGGAAGCCAAGACCCCAAGCCATAAAGCCAAATATGGAACAAGGGATAAAACATTATCGCCGCAACAATATGTAGCTTAAAAGAAACGTAAAAGCTGTTAAGCCAACGTATGCATGGGAACCTATGGAGCAAGAACCATGGATTCCCATCTCCTTGCACCAGTATTTCCTGAAAGATTTCTTCCAACAGTACACTACCACTACCTGTCACATGGTTAAGGTAGAGATATAAGAGCCCTCAAAAGGCAAAGTTGTCATCGTCGAGGAAGAAAAAACTCATATGCCTAAAGAAAGCCTGACTTCATACTTGAGCATCGAGGCGGCGCTGCGATTGTCCAAAGAGATGGGAAGAGCACTAATAATGGTATTGGTGAGTCCCAACGACCACGAAATGGAACAAAGAAAAGGCAAAGGCCAGGAGCTTCAGTCACATGAATACGCCACATGTTGTGCCACCCATGACACAATCACCTTTACTGAAGAAGACTTGCTACTAGGGTCAAAGCCTCACAACCGTCTTCTCTTCATCTTTGGGTATGTGAGGGAGCACAAAGTCAACCGCATACTTGTGGATGAAGGTTCAGCCATAAACATGATTCCAAAGTCAACAATGACTACAATTAGCATCAAGATAGATGAACTATCCCAAAGCCATGTTTTAATCCAAGGTTTTAACCAAAGAGGACAAAGAGCGATAGACATGGTCCGAGTCAAAATGACCATTGGCGAACTCAAGTTAAGCATGTTATTCCACGTGATTGGCTCGAAAACTTCCTACAGCTTGCTTTTGGGAAGGCCTTGGATCCACGAGAATGGAGTGGTGCCGTCCACCCTCCACTGATGTGATAAATAATAGCACTCAAATTAAACCCTCTTATTGACAATTGTAGTAAAGATGTAACTGGGGATCGTTCTAGGCTGGGGATTAGGAGGGATTGCTAATCTAATAAAAACTAACTCAAGAATACAAAACTAGGCTTGAAAACACTTAAATAGACTCAAAAACACTTAACTAAACTTATATGACTCAAAACAAACTCAAAAGACTCAAAACAATACAAAACAATCAACTAGACTCAAACTAGACTCTAGGACTTAATTTGGACGAAAATAGAATTGGTTTTGACTCAAAACGCTTAAAAACACAAATTGGACAGATTTTAGCTATTTAGACACAACAAAGTAAAAGGGATTGGGTTTTTGGATGAATTTAAAGTAAAAACAAGTAACGTAAAGACTCAAACAAAGGTTGGACGAATTTGGGTATATGGATGGGTGATTAGCTAGCTAGAGGATTCTTTTCCACACATGATACATTTGAACATAAATTGATTTCCAGTTGCTTTCTCGATAAACCATGAACCTCAACACCCCAGATTAACCGTGACATCACTAATTAACCCTCAGATTTTCCTTTAGTTATTGGATTGGATGACATCATTTGACAACCCAAAGCATTCTTCAAAAGTTTCCTACATGACATCATAATAGAGATACAATCAAAGATCATTACGTTCTATGAAAATCATAAGCATTGATAAAGCATTCGTAACTATGACATCATGATACTCATGCTAGGAATTTAACTTAACATGATTGTGATAAACAACCTTAACTACTTGCGAATAGAAGTTTGTAACGATTATGTGAAACTCCCTTATATTCTAGCATCAAATTCAAGCATGCAAACTAAGTAGGCCTCCTTAATCAACATATGAGAATAAGTTCTCAATCAAACGGTTAAGTAAATTGCATTCACAATTTATGAAATCACAACTGGAATTAATCAATTCATATCTCAAATATAATCATGGTTTCAAAGTCTCCCCTAGCTAAAACGGGTTTAGCCTCTCATGTTCACAGCAAAACAAAAAAAACTTGAATTAAACATTGAAAACAAAAGATAGGTTACACCTAAAAATGTTCCAACAATCCAACTTGAATGCAAAAACATCCAAGGCTTCTTCTCCTCTCCTTCCTCCTTGCTAGGCTGTGGCACAAAGGTTTTAGGGTGTGAAAAGTGGTTTTTAGTGTATTAGGTCAAGGATAGATGTATGGCAGGAAGGTATGATGAATGGAAGAGCATGGAATGGTGTAAAGAAGGGGATGAAGGCTGTAGATTGATGTCTAGAAGGGTGAATGATGGCTGGTTGTGTATATGAGTGAAATGCCTTGTATATGGGTGCGGCAAAGGGTTATATATTTGAAGGAAAGGATCTTAACTTTAATTAATTGGTTTAGGAAAGAATTGGACCCCAAATCCTCAAGGAAAAAGAGAATTAAAGTCAGAATCCCAAGGGAAAAGGGAAGGAAACTTACGACAAGGAAGAATAGGAAAGGGAAAGTGGTTTCCCTTGCACAGCAAGGAAAGGATAGGTTAAGGCAAGCCACGGCAAGGACTAGAATGGTGCAAGGAAGGTTTAGTTTATGTCCTAGAATGCATAAGAAACCTTCAAAGTTGCTGGAACTTAGGGTCATTTAGGATTAGGAAAGGTCAAACCAAAATAGGAAACATTGGCTTAACTTTCCTACTTCAAGTAGGAAACCTTCTTTGATTAGGAATCCTAACATCATTAAGTCTTCAATTTTGTCCATTCCTTTTGCTCCAAGCATATGTTATCCATTCCAAGCCCAATTTTGCTCCAAAAGGCTCCAAAATGCACCTTCTTGCTACTTTAGCCATATGGACCTACAAACACACGAAAATAGCTTAAAATACTAAAATAACTATGAACTAACAACATAAATGTAAGAAAACAAACTAACTAAGTCGCCTAAATATGCTCCTATCATCCACCAATGCCTAAAGTTCTACCGAGAAGGGGTGAAGGTGATATAAGGCGACACCAAGCCATTCACTAAAGCCGAATCATACTTTCCAGACACCAAGTTCTACATGGATGAAGAAATGGTGCTTGAAGGTCTTCCGGAAGAGATCAAATCCACAAGCAAAGATGCACCTAAGAAATAGGAGTGGCAAGCCATGCCTAAGGAGCAAAAGTGGTAAGCCGTGTCATCTTCAAGCAAAGACGACGATGAGCCTGCTAAACCCACAATAACCAAAGGGAGTGAGACATCCTCAAAATGACCAAACACACTCATCTTTCAATAACCCACAATAACCAAAGGGAGTGAGACATCCTCAAAATGACCAAACACACTCATCTTTCAATACATCCCAGTATCAAGAAGAAAGAATGGGCAATCCCTATTCAAAATTGGAACAAGCGATACTGACACACAGCTGCATAAGGATGATGTAAAGTTCCTCAAGACAAATGCAATTTTACCTCTGACATAGCTAGGCAACACTAAAGTTCCACCACAAGGTTTTGTAAAACACCTGCCAAAAGAGGCGGAACCAAGCTCTCTTCCAACCAAGAGGACTGAAGAAGGTTTGGACCCAAACGCCTATAAACTTATGTCAAAGGCTAGGTACGATTTATCCTTCTTTTCAAATCTTGGAAAGAAGAACTCAAACACTATCAACGACAAAGAATGTGACCTCATTGAGACTTAAAAGAAGTTGAAGGAGTATGGTTACAGAGTTAACAACAACAAAGCTAAACTTATCTTCACAACAAATACGCCCGTGAACGCTAGCGTTCAACACATCAGTGTGAGTATTGAACAAAATCAAGAAGAGCCTAAACCCTCCCCTCAAACATTAGTCTTCGATCGACTGAACTATTCGAAACCTAGGGTTTCGGCACTTGCTCGCATTGGTAGACAAGACTGAACCTCTGTCTTTAAAAGGCTTATCACGCCAACACCCCAAAGCTCTGTTTTCGAAAAGTTATCAAAACCCAAGAAACAAAGCAACATGGCTAGTTCTCCACCATGACTGTCGGCCTTGGAAAGATTTAAAGAAACCAATGAGCCTTCTAGAAAGAGGAAGACAATGCCGAAGGAAAAAAAGCTCGACGGTCTAGCAAAAAAAGACGATGTTCAAAGCTCGATTTCTTTAAGGTTAAAATACCAAGCAACCATGGAGGTGGACACAAAAAGACCATTGAAGGTAAGGAGGCGCACTATCATCCACACCGGCCAATCATCACGCCAACAAGCCTAAAGGGAAGGCACTAAAGAAAAGGTCCAAGACATCTTCCACATGACGATCTAAGAAGGCGAAGTCCCAGAGGAAGATGTCACTGCTGCATTACCTCAACAAGAAGACAGGGGACAAGCCTCAGTTGATGATCTTAAGGAGCTCAACTTAGGCATAAGTGAAGAACCAAAGCCTATCTTCATAAGTGCACTGCTAAGTACGGCCGAGGTCGAAGAGTACTACCAACTACTCTTAAAGTACAAAAACGTCTTTGATTGGACCTATAAGGACATGCCTGGCCTTGACCCTACCATTGTCGTACATCGTCTTGCAGTCAAGCCCAGAATGAGATTGATAAAGCAAACTCAAAGACACTATCAATCTAAACTTGTCCTAAAAATTAAGGCCGAGATTGACAAGCTAATCGAAGCAGGTTTTATCCGAGAGGTTCAATACCCTAAGTGGATCTCCAACATTGTCATTATCCTTAAAAAATCTAAACAAATACGTGTTTGCGTAGACTTCCGAGACCTTAATGATGTTTACCCAAAGGATGACTTTCCCTTGCCAATCATCGAAATCATGGTGGACGCAACCACTAGCCATGAGGTGATGTCATCCATGGATGGCTTTTTTGGATACAATCAAATTTGCATGACTCCTGAAGACGAGGAATTAACAGCCTTCCGCACTCCAAAAGTTATATACTGGTACAAGGTAATGCCCTTTGGTCTAAAGAACGTTGGAGCTACATATCAACGCATAATGCAGAAAATCTTCAATGACATGTTACATAAAAATGTAGAATGTTACGTAGATGACGTGGTTGTCAAGACTAAGAAGGGATCCGATCACTTGAAAGATTTACAAATGGTGTTCGACAAACTATGACACTACTGCCTTAAAATGAATCTGTTGAACTGTGCATTTGGTGTTACTTCTGGGAAGTTCCTTGACTTCATTGTCAAGCATTGTGGCATTTAAGTGGACCAATCAAAGATTAAGGCCATTCAAAGCATGCTCGAGCCAAGAAACCTACATGAGCTAAAAAGCCTACAAGGATGGTTGGCCTTCTTCAGACGATTCATCTTCAACCTCGCTGGACGCTGTCAACCCTTCAGTCGACTAATGAAGAAGGACGCTCCATTCATATGGGATAACACCTGCCACAATGCATTCAAGAGCATAAAACGATACCTGACAAACCCACCTGTCTTAGGAGCACCTGTGCCTGGAAAGCTGCTCATCCTATACATTGCTACACAAGCAAGTTCTCTTGGAGCACTCTTGGCACAAGAAAATGAAGACCAAAAGGAAAAAGAACTTTACTACTGATGCGAGATTTATACGCACACAAATTAAACCCTCTTTTTGTCAAATTGTAGTATATGTATAAGTAGGGATCGTTCTGGACCGGGGATTAGGAGGGATTGTTAATCACTTGGATTTGACTCAAAAACGTAAAAACAAAGTTAAAAACGTTCACAAAGACTCAAAGGACTCAAAACAAGTTCAAAATACTCAAAACTGCCTAAAAACACTAACTAGGCAGTTTCTGACCTTAAACCCAATGTTGGACGAATTTAAGATTATAGTTTGATTCAAACGTAAAAACACAATATAAAACACTATACTAGACTCAAAGAATGTAAAACTAAACACTTAAAACACTAAAACAAACCAAAAGACTCAAACAGCACCCAAAACACTCAAAACTGCCTTAAAATCACTTTCTGGGCAGATTTGAGCACTTTGGTTACTTTGGACGAAATTGGGTAATAAATTGACTCAAGACTCTTAAAAACACAAACTAAATTGATTTCTAACTAATTTGACATTAAAGTAAAGGGGGATTTAGGTTTTGAACGAATTGAAATAAATGCACAGATTCTAAACAAAACAGAATGTAAAAATGAAATTGATGAAATGGAATGAATGGATGCTAGCCAAGGGGTTCATCTCCATACATGTTACACTTGCATAATAAAATGATTTCCAATTGCATTTCAATAAACCATGAATTCTCAACACCCCAAGTTAACCGTGATGCACTAATTAACCTTCAAATCTTCCTAACGTTATTGAATTGGATGATGCATGCGACAATTCAAAACATTCCCCACAAGTCCTCAACATGAATGCATAGAAGAGATACAAGCAAGAATCATTACGCTCTATGAAAATTATAAGTGTTGACGAGGCATTCGTTACTATGGATTGCATGAAACTTATGCCAAGAATTCGTTTAACGCGATTGTTTATAAGCAACCTCCACTACTTGTGAATATAAGTTCGTAACTATTAGGTGAAACTCACTTATATTCTAGCGTCATATTCATGCATGAAAATTAAGCGCGCATTCTCAATAAACATACATAAATAAGTTATCAATCAAACGGTTAAACAAATTGAATCCACAACTTATGAAACGCAATTAGAAGTAATCAAATCAAAATGCAAGCATAAACATATATTTTGAATCACCCCCTAGCTAAAGGGGGGTTTAGTTCCTCATGGTACAAAACAAAGAGTATTGAAATTAAACATTGAAATCAAAGAAACACCTAAACATTCCAACAACTCAAACTTGAATTGTATGAACGTTTAGGCCCTCTTATCTTCCTCTTCGTTGTAGCACAAGGTCTAAGGATAATTTGATGGTGTGAATGGTTTGGGGAGTGGTTGGAGTGGCTGCAATGGAGGAGAAAAGTGTTTTGGTGGCTGCTGCAAGGGTGTGGAGAGGTTTTGACGAATTTCTGGAATATGGAAGAGTGAATGAGAATGAATATATGTTGTGTGAAGTGTGTATGGTTTTTATAGGGAGATGAATGGATGGGAGAGGGAACATGACAGCTAGGTTAAGTGAATGCATGTGCAAAACAGCTAGGATGGCTGAAATTGTAAGGGGAATGCATGTGCAATGTTGGAAATCTGATGGGAGAAAGGTGGATGCATGTGTTGGCTGATTTAAAGAATGTGAGGGAATGATGAAAGGGGAAACATGACAGCTAGGTTATGATGATGAGTGCATGTGGCTGATTTATGAAGAGTGAATGCATGTGGCTGCAAGGTGTGAATGATTATGGGTGCATGTGGCTGCAATGGATTAGGAATCCTTCAATTTCGTCCATTCCTTTTGCACCAAACATAAGCTATCCATTCCAAGTCCAATTTTGCTCCAAAATGCTCCAAAATGCATCTTTTTGCTTCCTTAGCCATATGAACCTAAAAACACACGAAAATAGCTTAAAGTACTAAAATAACTAAAGAAACATAACGTAAATGCACGAGAACAAGCCATTTAAGTCGCATGAATATGCTCCTATCAAATACCCCCACACTTATCTTTTGCTAGTCCTCGAGCAAAACAAAACAACAAAAGAACACGAAACTAGACAAAACGAACAAAACACCACCTACACCTTCCAACAATCGTCTTACGGATTTCCAATGCACATGACAAGTTAAAAATCATTATTCCCACAGATTTTAGACATCTTTACACTTAAATACATTCTTAATCATAGTCACCACATACTAGTTCACAATTAAGCATTTAAAACCATGATTTGAATGTAGTAACATGCTTTAGAGAATTTCCTCAATTCCTTACTAGAATGCACTCTATTTTCACACAGATTTTCTGACTACACACCCTACACTAGTTATATGTGAGAGATTGATGTGAACATGAAAGACTAGTATCTCACATATGTTATAACAAAGAAAGCATTTTCTGGATTTACGATAATGACATGAATATGATCTCATGAATGGAATGCTACTACTTAGAATGAGAACCAGTGATTCCATAAGCTCATACCAAATTCAAACTCCACAAATTGAACACATAACATCAAGATAGAAGTTGAGGGTTGTAACGGGGCTAAGGGTAATGGTTTAACAAAGAAAGGTAAAGTGAAACAAAGGTTCTTAAAGCAATAGTGAGCAAAGTATTGAATTAGGCACTTAGAATTCCCTTTAGAACGCAGAAGTCAACTTTGAACACCCAAGGGGAAGTCACACAAAACTTAGGGCCATATTCAAACTTTTTGGGCCCTTTCTTCAACAATCACACTTGTGAGTCCATTCTCACTTATTTTCACTCTTTTTCTTTCTTTTCTTCTTCTTTTTCTCACATTTTTTTTTTCTTTTTCCCGTGCCTCCTTTAAGACTTAGGCACATACATACACACAGAAATCCCTTCCCCCACACTTATTTTCTGCAACATATTAATCAAAAGGAATTCATTTAAGTCATGCTCACTATACTTCAAGAACAAGGGTATAGGAAAGTCCTACTCTAGGCTAGGTAAGGGGTGATGTGGTTAACAAAGAAAATAGGCTGAAAAGGCTCAAAAGGGTTAAAACTTACAACAAATAAGAAATATGAAAAGGGATAGGCTTTTTGGCTTTGGCTTGACTAACAACTTCATCTTATTGTATGTTATGCAAACAATATCATGCTTTGAATGAAACGGATATAAGTTCTAGCATTTAGTTCTATTATGATACAATTGCATTCTAAGTAGCAACCAAGCAAGGAATAATGAGATCATGCAACAACTTTAGAAAACAAAGAATCACAGAAAATAACACTCCAAAGAAGGTAATAGCTCGAGTCTCACAGGGTTGTAACGTTTGTTTGAGTTCCTTCCTTCAAGCATGTTACAAAAACGAATTTTTCTTTTATGATTGCATGTGAAGTCATACATTATAACCATAACCAAGCATATACCAAGAGTAAATCAAACTTTTCTCCATGTTTATAACTCTTTTTAACAGTCATGCAATTACAAACCAAATCCTTATCATTGTGTTGGAAGGTACCCTAAGACACAAACACACAAAAACTACTCAAAACACTCTTTTTAGGCTTTTCAAAACATGTTTTTCAAATTTTTATGTGATTTTCGGAGTTATAAAAACAAAACATAATAAAACACTCTAAAACAACTTAAAAACACCTTAAAACAGCAAGGAACAACATTTGAAGTTATGGGTGATAAAATCCCACGAATTTGCATTAACAACATTAGTTACCCCCCCACACTTAAATCAAACATTGTCCTCAATGTTTTAAGCATAGATTCACACAAAGCATAAGTAAACACACAAAAAGCACTTAAACATATTAAACATGGCAGAATGTAATTAACAAAGAGAAGAGTTTAGGGACGCAAATCTGGTTATGGAGTGTAAATTCCCTCTTCTCCTTGGTGATTGCATTGAGGCTTTGATCTTTGTGATTCCACAGGCTCATTCTTGAACTGGTTTCCTCCCATCGTTGATTTTCCTTTGTGCTACTCTTGAACTGGGCAGCAGGATTCTTTTGGTCTCCCCCGGAGGTCTGAGCTTTCCCCTTTTATCTGTTTCTTTGTTCAATCTTTGCAGGAGTGGTCCCTTCTCTGGAAGTGTATCAACCGTTGAAGATGACTACTCGAGAGCAACGCTAGGTAAGCAATCAGGAATAAATTCCAGGCAGTCGGATCCAGATCGGAAGACTGACTCCAAGTGCCGGCTGATTGCTTCTTTCACTTTGCCATGCGAGTAAGAACAAGGACAAAGAAAAAGAAAGGGAAAGAGCATGATATGAGATACTTTTGCTTTTGACCTTGATGATATGAGATACCTTTGCTTTTGAAGAAGCGGTGAACGAATCAGCACACTTCAATCCGCCATTTCCTCCTGGGTCATCTGTACTCCAGGCATCTGGTATCATCTTTGGGGAAGAAGAAAGAATTGAGTATTTCGAAAGGCTTTGCTGGGAGTGCACCCTCAGAGGTGAGGGAGAGTTGGGCATTTTCTTCAGGTTTGCCTTGCCATAAAAGACGAAGGTCGACATATATAGAGATAATATCAAGTGGTGGTATTGTTCTTTTACCCGTGTCGACAAACGTCTCTTCGATTTCTGAACGGACGCCTCTTCGATTTCTGCACGACGCCCCTTCGATTTCTGAACGACACGTAGTAGTGCGTACGCGGCTCTGTCTGAGCTCTTTTGACAAAGTCGCACGCGTTTTCTGAAAAGCAGAGAAAGCGTCGCCGAAATTTACGCTTGTCGGCAAAAGTGTAGCTGCGATGATGACCTCCACGTGAACTTTTGACAAAGTTGCACACGTCTTCTGAAAAGCCGAGAAAGCGTCGCCAAAATTACGCCGGAAATTCCGGCTTTTTGAATCGGTGGACGCGTCGCCTTGGCTTTTTTATTGAGCTATTGATCACCACAACATACACACTCTGAAGATTTTCCATTCTTGAACATCGTCTCCGGCCCTTTGAAATTAACTCCATCCACCCCTTCTCTTTGAACACTTTTGAAAAATGGCAAACCCATCGAACCTTAGCTTAGAATTGAGTCTCAGCAGTGATACGGGCGCGCCCCGTCAAGGTAATGTATGGCGTCCTTCTTTTTTATCTTCTAACGGTCCTCTCACAGGTGAAGACTCCGTGATGCAGGACGCCACAACAGCTACAATAGTAGCTAGAAACCTCCTTACTCCAAAAGATAGTAGGCTGCTGTCAGGACGGTCCGATGAGTTGGCCGTTCAAGAGTCCCTCGCACTTAGTGTTCAGTGTGCGAGTTCTGTGTCCAACATGGGCCAACGCCTGCTTGCCCGCTCCCGTCAGGTGGAATCATTGATGGCGGAGGTGGAAAGTCTTAAGCAAGAAATCAAACTGCTTAAGTACGAGAATAGAAGTTTGCATGTGCTGGCAAACAACTATTCGACGGGCATGAAGAGGAAGCTTGATGAGCTGCAAGAATCCAATGGTCGTATGCAAAGTGACCGTCAAAGTGACCGTCAAAGGCTTGCGGCTTACTTCCAGAGGCATATTTTTCCTGGGTCATCCAGCGCTTGGCCAAGTATTGAGGCCTGGAATGCTCTAGCTCCGATGGCTTCCGCTCCGATGGCTTCCGCTCCGATGCCTCCCGCTTCGATGCCTTCTGCTTCTATGCCTTCCGCTTCAAGAGTATTGCCACGTAGTGGGGCTTCAAACAAACAACCTCTGTGAAGGCTACATCTGCTTTATTTTCTTTTTCTTTTTCTTTTTTTTTTTTTTTTTTTTTTTTTTTTTTTTTTTTTTTTCAATCGGCATGGAATTTATCTTTGAATGGGCGGTGATACTTGAAATGATCCGGTAATGGTTTAAATTCAAGATTGGATGCCTGAATCATTAACAACATGTTAGTATAAAAGAAAATTGAAATTGGAGGAGGTGGCTTACTTATGTGCTCCGACATGAACTCAAGGATAAACACATCTTCTTTGAACATTTCAGGAACTTTGCCCTTGGACAGATTTGATGTGAGGATTGGTCCTTGTCTTGTGTCATAAAATTCAACTTCTTTGGGGTTGTTTGCCTCAAGACCGTCCTCTTTGATGAATTCATGATATTCCCTACTTTGCACCTTTGGAAGTGCTTCCAAGATGTCTTTTTCACTTTCTTCTTCCTTGGAATTCATGAACCTGCAAGGAATAGGGATATTAGGTGGAATGGGGTTAGAACTAATTAAATTTGGAACAACCTTACTTGAATTAGATGGCGTAGGAGCAATAGGTGCCTCCGACAAAGGTGTTTCCACCCTTTCCGTGGGGGTGTATTCCTCTTCCTTGTGATTTGATTTTGATGGTTGAGGGTCCGTTCCAACCTCCTTTTCACTTCTCAACATGAAAGCATTGGCGGTTTCAAATTCTCCCTTCGGATTTGCAATGGTTGAACTAGGAATTTCGCCTTGGTCGCAAATTTGTTCTACAAACTCCGCTATCTGCCCAATTTGCTTTTCCAAGTAGTCCAACCTTTTGTCTTGATTTTCCCTCTCTTTGTTTTGAAGTTGGACTCCCTGCGTCAAAGTAGTAAGTAATTGAAAAATCTTATCATTATCACTTGAATTACCTACATCGCTTTGGGCAGGTTGTGGTGGCTGCATAGGCGTTGAATAGAACTCCTCATATGGCGGCCAATATCCTCCTTGTTGAGCCTCATTGTCTTGATTTTGTGAGCCCTGCACCAAACAAATTAATTCATTAAGCTTTTGATTATAATCTATTGACGAACTTGAGTTTGGTTGGGCATATTGAATATGAGGTTGTGGTGGCTGCATATGTCTTGAATAGAACTCCTCATATGGCTGCCAATATCCTTCTTGTTGAACATGTTGAGGTTCCCACCACATAGAGTTTGAATGATCACTCCAATCCGAATTGTAAGTATTGGAAAACCCATCATTCCTTGAAAATGTACCAACGCTTTGCATTTGGGACTTTTCCATAAGCTGTGACAAAAGAGAAGCATTATCTAGTGCCATGTTGTGCTTCTCTAGTACTTAAAATCGACAAACAAAATACAAATAAAAAACTAAAACTGAAATACATAACAGAAACTAAAACTAAAACTAATAAGAAAACGAAAATAACAATCCAAAGGATTAGCAAAGTTGCTAATCCCCGGCAACGGCGCCAAAATTTGATGCGAGATTTATACGCACACAAATTAAACCCTCTTTTTGTCAAATTGTAGTATATGTATAAGTAGGGATCGTTCTGGACCGGGGATTAGGAGGGATTGTTAATCACTTGGATTTGACTCAAAAACGTAAAAACAAAGTTAAAAACGTTCACAAAGACTCAAAGGACTCAAAACAAGTTCAAAATACTCAAAACTGCCTAAAAACACTAACTAGGCAGTTTCTGACCTTAAACCCAATGTTGGACGAATTTAAGATTATAGTTTGATTCAAACGTAAAAACACAATATAAAACACTATACTAGACTCAAAGAATGTAAAACTAAACACTTAAAACACTAAAACAAACCAAAAGACTCAAACAGCACCCAAAACACTCAAAACTGCCTTAAAATCACTTTCTGGGCAGATTTGAGCACTTTGGTTACTTTGGACGAAATTGGGTAATAAATTGACTCAAGACTCTTAAAAACACAAACTAAATTGATTTCTAACTAATTTGACATTAAAGTAAAGGGGGATTTAGGTTTTGAACGAATTGAAATAAATGCACAGATTCTAAACAAAACAGAATGTAAAAATGAAATTGATGAAATGGAATGAATGGATGCTAGCCAAGGGGTTCATCTCCATACATGTTACACTTGCATAATAAAATGATTTCCAATTGCATTTCAATAAACCATGAATTCTCAACACCCCAAGTTAACCGTGATGCACTAATTAACCTTCAAATCTTCCTAACGTTATTGAATTGGATGATGCATGCGACAATTCAAAACATTCCCCACAAGTCCTCAACATGAATGCATAGAAGAGATACAAGCAAGAATCATTACGCTCTATGAAAATTATAAGTGTTGACGAGGCATTCGTTACTATGGATTGCATGAAACTTATGCCAAGAATTCGTTTAACGCGATTGTTTATAAGCAACCTCCACTACTTGTGAATATAAGTTCGTAACTATTAGGTGAAACTCACTTATATTCTAGCGTCATATTCATGCATGAAAATTAAGCGCGCATTCTCAATAAACATACATAAATAAGTTATCAATCAAACGGTTAAACAAATTGAATCCACAACTTATGAAACGCAATTAGAAGTAATCAAATCAAAATGCAAGCATAAACATATATTTTGAATCACCCCCTAGCTAAAGGGGGGTTTAGTTCCTCATGGTACAAAACAAAGAGTATTGAAATTAAACATTGAAATCAAAGAAACACCTAAACATTCCAACAACTCAAACTTGAATTGTATGAACGTTTAGGCCCTCTTATCTTCCTCTTCGTTGTAGCACAAGGTCTAAGGATAATTTGATGGTGTGAATGGTTTGGGGAGTGGTTGGAGTGGCTGCAATGGAGGAGAAAAGTGTTTTGGTGGCTGCTGCAAGGGTGTGGAGAGGTTTTGACGAATTTCTGGAATATGGAAGAGTGAATGAGAATGAATATATGTTGTGTGAAGTGTGTATGGTTTTTATAGGGAGATGAATGGATGGGAGAGGGAACATGACAGCTAGGTTAAGTGAATGCATGTGCAAAACAGCTAGGATGGCTGAAATTGTAAGGGGAATGCATGTGCAATGTTGGAAATCTGATGGGAGAAAGGTGGATGCATGTGTTGGCTGATTTAAAGAATGTGAGGGAATGATGAAAGGGGAAACATGACAGCTAGGTTATGATGATGAGTGCATGTGGCTGATTTATGAATAGTGAATGCATGTGGCTGCAAGGTGTGAATGATTATGGGTGCATGTGGCTGCAATGGATTAGGAATCCTTCAATTTCGTCCATTCCTTTTGCACCAAACATAAGCTATCCATTCCAAGTCCAATTTTGCTCCAAAATGCTCCAAAATGCATCTTTTTGCTTCCTTAGCCATATGAACCTAAAAACACACGAAAATAGCTTAAAGTACTAAAATAACTAAAGAAACATAACGTAAATGCACGAGAACAAGCCATTTAAGTCGCATGAATATGCTCCTATCAACTACCTAAGTAGAACCCTCACTAGTGCCAAGCTCAACTACTTAGAAATTAAGAAGATGTGCCTTGCCTTAGTCTTTGCCGTCCAAAAGTTTAGACACTACATGCATGCTTATACCATCCACTTGGTTGCTAAAGCTGACCCGGTCAAATACGGCATGTCCAAGCCCGTTTTGACAGGGCGACTAGTGAAATGGGTGTTACTTCTCAATCAATAGGAGATCATCTAAGTTCCGACTAAAGCCATCATGGGACAAACGCTAATAGACTTCCTTGCTGATCATCTAATCTAAGCTGATTGGAAAATCTCAGACGACTTACCTGACAAAGAGGTGTTCTATGTCAACATCTTCCCAACATAGGCGATGTTCTTTGACGGATCTGCACAAGCAGACGAATCGGGGGCAGGAGTAGTATTCATGTCACCACAAAGACAAATACTACCATATTCCTTCTGATTAAGCGAGCTGTGCTCCAAAAACGTCGTTGAGTCCCAAGCGCTGATCATTAGACTCTGAATGGCGATCAACATGGAAACCACAACGCTAGAAGGGTATAGTGACTCTAAGCTCATAAATAATCAACTCTTGACTGAATATGAAGTGAGGAAAGATGATTTCGTCCCATACTTCTGGCTAGCTACTCAACTGCTACAGAAATTCAAGTCCATGATGCTAGGACATATGCCTAGAAAAGAAAATCGAATGGCGGACGCTCTCGCTAGCTTAGCCTCAAGTATGGCACTAAGAGAAGACAAAGTTGTAAACGTGCCAGTTTGCCAAAGATGGGTGATCTCGCTTGTCACTGAAATGCTACTGGATGATACAAATGCCATCTTTGTACTTCCAGTTAACACTGAATAGTAGAGACAACCGCTGATCGACTACTTGGAGCATGGAAAGCTTCCGGACGATCTTAGACACCGCTTTGAAATATGTTGACAAGCACCTCGCTTGCTCTACTACAAAGGAGCACTCTACTGAAGCTCTTTTGAAGGAGTACTTCTAAGATGCCTAAGTGAGGAAGAAGCACATTCAAGCGTATGCGGAGCGCATCAATCTGGACCAAAGCTGCATTTCCAACTCAAAATGATGGGCTACTACTGGCCAAGCATGGTGAAGGATTGCCTGGAATACACCAAAATGAGCCAAGCCTGCCAATTCCATGCCAACTTCATACATCAACCACCTGAGCCGTTACACCTTATAATTGCTTCATGTCCATTTGATGCATAGGGATTGGACGTTGTAGGGCCAATCACACCAAAGTCATATGCAAGAGAAGCTTACATCCTAACTATAATAAATTACTTCTCCAAGTGGGCTGAAGCTATATCCCTAAGGGAAGTCAAAAAGAAAATTGTCGTTCATTTCATAAAAGAGCATATCATCCATCGATATGGTGTGCCTCACTACATCATCATCGATAATGAAAAACAGTTTTCCAACCGACTCATGGACGAGCTCTGTGAGAAATACAAGTTTAAGCAGCACAAGTCTTCCATGTATCATGCTCCGGCCAAATGTCTTGCAGAAGCATTCAACAAAATGATGTGCAACTTCCTGAAGAAGGTGATCGGCCAAACAAAGAGAGACTGGCATGAAAGAATAAGCGAAGCACTTTGGGCATATAAGACAACACATAGGACTCCGACCTAAGCCACACCTTATTATCTTGTATATGGTGTGGAAGATGTTCTGCCACTTGAAAGTCAAATCCCCTCACTAAGGATGGTTATACAAGAAGGCTTGACTGAAGAGGAAAATGCAAAGCTACGACTTCAAGAGTTGGAAGCACTTGACAAAAAGAGGCTCGAAGCTTAACAACACTTGGAATGCTACCAAGCACGGCTATCCAAGGCATTCAACAAGAAGGTCCACCCAAAGGTTTTTCAAACTGGAGATCTTGTCTTGGCAATATGAAGGCCCATCATCATAACTTACAAAATAAAAAGAAAATTCACATCAAAGTGGGATGGACATTACGTAATACAAGAGGTCTACATCAACGCCACCTACCTAACCATGGCAAAAGATGGCTTATAGATCGGCCCCATCAATGATAGATTTTTGAAGCGTTTCTACCCCTAAACCAAACAAACAATGCTCCTCACTTGCATAAGCCTAAACTACACACAACAACAATGCTCCTTGCCTACACGAGCCTAAACTGCATAAGGTAACAATGTTCCTCGCCTGCACGAGCCTAAACTGCATATGGCACAATGCACCTTGTTCGCACGAGCTTAAAAGGTGACATGCCTACACGAGCCTAAACTACACACGACAACCATGCTCCTCACTTGCATGAGCCTAAACTGCGTACGACACAATGCTCCTTCTTTTCACGAGCTTAAAAGGTGACACCCAATGCTCCTGGCCCGCAAGAGCATAAACTGTGTACGGCGAAGAAAAAAAAAATCAAAATCACCATCAGTAATCCATCATTCCTTTAAACTATGTCATGACTTGATCCCTCCTCAACCGAGGGTACATAGGCAACTTGAAACTTCAAAACTTCAAGTACAGTCACATCATCAACAAAAACACAAACACTTTGAAGAATAAAGAACAAAATCAAGAATGTGAATACTTTATTTCTTTAAAGGAAGAATTCGACTAAAAAGCCTTATTACAAAATGAGCAAAAATCAAAGACAGCTTCTCCAGCAGTAGATAAGGTGTTATTCCAAGTCATAGCTCCGGCTTCGCTATAGATGTGATCGCTAAGAAGCAAGCAAAGCTGGTCGATTGTCACGAACACGGTGTGAAGGATTCAAAATAAGAATACTCGACATGCACACCTTCTTCTTCGTATTCAGCCAACCAAAATCTGTCACCTCCTAAGATACGTCAGAAGACCACAACTTGATATGCATCGAGTTATCTTTTGTAGGAAGAACAAGCACCTTAGGGCCAGTCAACGACACATAAAGTTTCAACATTGTTCCCCTATCTTGCGAATAGCCTTTCTTCACAAGAATAGTGATGGTATTATTCTTAAAGCACTTGAAAAATATCATGGCTGCAAGAAAATAAACAAAACAACATAAGCACAAAAGTGGGGCGGTAAAGAAAGAAAGCATTGTTTCACTAAAGCAAAAGACATGCTAGACAAACCTCGTGAATGTTGAAGAATGATGATGACAACGTCACAACGACAAGAGGAAATCAGCCATGAAGCTTGATCAAGCACGGCAAAAAGGGCAGCTACAAGATAGTCCTTCAAGGCACGCTACAGTAGCAAAGAAAACCAAAATGCCACGTAATCACACTACGCAATCCAGCAGCAATTACGCAAGCAGTTTGTTGCATTGCATGACTGATAGGAGCATATTTATGCGACTTAAATGGCTTGTTCTCGTACATTTACGTTATGTTTCTTTAGTTATTTTGGTACTTTAAGCTATTTTCGTGTGTTTGTAGGTCCAAAGGGCTAAAGGAGCAAAAAGATGCATTTTGGAGACTTTTGGAGCACTTTTGGGCTAAGGACGGATAGCTTATGCTTGAAGCCAAAGTGTTGGACGAAATTGAAGACCTAATTGGAGCCAAAGTGTTGGAACCTTGTTCTCTTTAGTTTTAGGACATTTAAACCTTTCCTAATCCCAATCATGCCATGCATAACACACATCCATTCTAACACATTGTCATTGCACATGCATTTCCTTCATTAGTTAACCCACATGCACTTATCACTTATCATCACCACATATCATATCACTTAACCACTTATCATATCATAACCACATATCATATCACTTATCACTTAACATATCATCCACCCACTTCACCTACAACATCCACTTCACCTACAACATCCACCTACTTCACCTACAACATCCACTTCACCTACAACATCCACCTACTTCACCTACAAATGACATAGCCATATGTTCCCTCCACTACTCCTATAAATACCCTTGCATTCATTCATTCAATGAACATCTCATTTTCATACACAACACATTACAAACACATTCTCCCTTCCCTAGCCGTGAGCTTCCCATCTCTCCCCTTATAATCCAAACACCATTTTTCCATTCCACACTTCCATCCCCCAAACCAATTATCCCTAGACCTTATGCTATTGTGCCGCAACAAAGAAGGAGAAAGAAGAGAGGAGAAGCCTTGGACGTTTTGGCTATTCAAGCTTGGATTGTTGGAGCGTTTCTAGGTGTATTCAATCTTTGTTTTCAATGTTTAATTTATATTCTCTTTGTTTTGTTGTAAACATGAGGAGCTAAACTTGTTTTAGCTAGGGGAGACTTTGAAACCATGATTATATTTGCAATATGAATTGATTAATTCCAGTTGTGATTTCATAAATTGTGAATGCAATTTACTTAACCGTTTGATGGATAACTTATTCTTGTTTGTTGATTAAGGGTGCACACTTAGTTTGCATGCATGAATTTGGGGCTAGAATATAAGGGAGTTTCACATAATCGTTACAAACTTATATTCACAAGTAGTTAAGGTTGTTTTCACAATCATGTTAAGTAAATTCCTAGCATGAGTATCATGATGTCATAGTTACAAGTGCTTTGTCAATACTTATGATTTTCATAGAACGTAATGATCTTTGATTGTATCTCTATTATGATGTCATGTAGGGGACTTTTGAAGAATGCTTTGGGTTGTCGTATGATGTCATCCAATCCAATAACTTAAGGAAAATCTGAGGGTTAATTAGTGATGTCACGGTTAATCTAGGGTGTTGAGGTTCATGGTTTATCGAAAAGCAACTGGAAATCAATTTGTATGCAAGTGTGTCATGTGTGGAGAAGGACCCTCTAGCTAGCTAATCACCCATTCATTTCCGTCAAATCCATATTTACAATTTGTTTTAATTGCAATTTGTTCATTTAGTTTAATTTTGTCAAAACCTAAATCCCCCTTTACTTTAATGTCAAATTAGTTAGAAATCAATTTAGTTTGTGTTTTTAAGAGTTTTGAGTCTTTTGAACTTGTTAGAATCTGTTTAGTTTATGTTTTAAAGTATTTTTGAATTCTTTGAGTCTAGTTTAGTGTTTTATATTGTTTTTACGTTTTTAAGTCAGTTTCCAAGAGATTAACAATCCCTCCTAATCCCCGGTCCAGAACGATCCCTACTTATACTTATACTACAATTGTCAAAAAGAGGGTTTAATTTATGCGCGTATAATTCTCGCATCAATGACAACATCACCACCGAGGAAAACTGTGACCAAAAGGCACTACATAGCATAAACTCACTGCAGTCTTTTGCACAACCCCACACGGTAAAAGTGACGCATGCAACAAGCTTCAAGCAAGCCCATGACAATAATTGTGTGTTGTGAAATACATAATGCTATAAGGGAAATACATATCCAAATAGCAAAAGAAAAATCAAAACAAGAAAGCACATTCCAACCAAAAGAAGGAAGCAAATTCCAAAATTATGGCAAGTTTCAGCGAATCTGCGCAAGCAGGACATTTTTGGTGATAATTCAATGTTCCAAAGGAGTTTTGATGCAAGGCCAAGTGGAGAAGGAAGATAAGTAGCAGAGGATCATTGTATCCAAATTTCATAATTTTCCCTAAAGGCAAACGTTCCAGTTTTCAAAGTTATTCCTGCAGAAGTTGTTTTCCTGTCAGGATTGCGCAGCTGTAGGAAAATGCAAAGTTGAAGGCTTTCCTGATTTTTGCTAGTGGCATGAGATATATGCCTGAAAAGATAAGGGACAAGGCTATGTTTCCCATATTTTTACAGAATTTTCCAGAAGAGAAATCAACCTCAAACTGGGCTCGCAAGTCAGATGACATGTTTCCAAAAAAAATAAAAAATAAAAAATAAAAAGGGAAAGGAAAAATGCCTCCTTTCCGTGGGGAATCAAAAGAAGAAAAAAAAATACCCCTCCTTGCTATAGGAAATCAAAAGGGGAAAGAAACACTCCTTTCTTGCCATAGGAATAAAAAAGAGGAAAGAAATTTGTCCTTCTTGCCATGGAAATCAAAACAAGAAACAAATAAATCTCCTCATTGCCGTGGGAAACCAAAAGAGGAAAGGACAAAACACCCTCCTTGCTGCAGGAAATCAAAAGGGGAAAGAAAAAAACACCTCCTTGCCATGGGAAAAGAAAAAAAAAAAAAGGGAAGTGAAAAAATGCACATCCTACTTCCCTTTTCCAAAACCTTGAAGGAAATCACAAAAGTTTTCCAACACTTTGAAGGAAGTCATTCTCGTTAACAAAATTGAAGAGGATTCTGACCACAAGGAAAAACATTTGTTTCCTACACCCGCAAGGAAAAGAAAATAAAGTCCCAAAATACACCAAATGTATTTAATCAAAGATTATAGGAAATCAAATATGCACAATAAGTATGCGCCGATTCAACCATTTTCAAAATCAAGCCACAACGGCCCTTGAAGAAAATTTTCATTTCATTCAAGATCAAGCCTCTACAGTCCTTGAAGAAATAGTCCGTTCAAGAAATATGCCTTAATGGCCCTTGACGAAATTCATCACTTCAATCCATAACCACACCCACCGGGTAATGGATTCCTCATCGGCTAATGGTTATATCCATCTTTGTCAATACAAAAAATATATTCATTCAATTGACGCATGATAATTTAGTAAATAATAATTTAGTCATTAAATATTTGATGTATAAAATCATTTAATGAGTTTATCTTGTGGAGCATAAAAATTAAAGCTAAACGTTGGCTAATTTTTTTATATCTCCCATAAATACTATTGAATTCTCATATATTTTGATTCATATTAGAACTTTCCGACAAAATACAACTCACACAATGCAATTTTTGTATTCTCAAGATAATGGATTCGGTGAATATGACTATACATGTATGTGTGTGTGTGTGTGTGTATTATTTAATACTTTAATATTATATATAATTATACTATAC
The DNA here is from genome assembly GCF_041283825.1 of Pyrus communis. Classification (NCBI taxonomy): domain Eukaryota; kingdom Viridiplantae; phylum Streptophyta; class Magnoliopsida; order Rosales; family Rosaceae; genus Pyrus; species Pyrus communis. Next base: position 16,869,393 of record NC_142570.1, on the reverse strand, counting down.
ATTATTTGGTTCGGATTCAGGGACGGATACGGATTAGGGACCCCTATAATCATATCCAAAACCATAATTGAATAATACTCGCGGTTTTTCCCCATACCCAAAATATACCCGATTTTTAATACCCAAATCCAATCCAGCGGTTATCTACAGTTATCGAGTTTAACGGTTAGAATTGGCATCCCTAAAGAGGTATAAGTCAAGGAGCAATAGATCGGATAATTAACTACCCGCAATCTATAGCTAAATGTTAAATATTAAAACGTAACCCTTAAATCATAAGGTCAAGCTATTGAATCACATGTTTTCATAGACATCCATATTCCACACACATATATATAGAGGAAGCTTTTAAAGAAAATGATCTCTATTTTTTCCTAAAAATGGAGATTAATTGAATGATCCGAACGGTCTATTTTTCAAATTGCTCCTCATAAATCATTCTTCCAAAATATTAGCCAAATCGAAAATATTTGAGGCATTTAATTGAGATAAAAGGAATTGACAAATATTTTGTTTTCTAAGAAACAATGAAATTTGAATTTTTGGATTAATTAACTTTGCACGGTTTTTGCTATGTTAATTCTAAATCAACTAAGTTGGTATTAGATGCTCGGCTATTATTTTCCATCAGATTGCAGCAACTAAAACATATAAGTTGCAACGATCCATCTCCAAATATTACGGTTTTTATATTTTTAATGAGTGAATTTATGAAAATTCCCTTCGAGACAAAAACGTTGACTTTTGTTTACCGACATGTCGTGTCACGTAAGATTCGTTTCCTTGGTGTATCCTTATAGTACCCATCATTACAAACATGTGGACGCAAGTAGAATCGACTTTGGAGCTACAATAAAGATTTTACGGACATACGAACGTAAAGGGCATTTTGGTAATTTCACTATCAGAGACATTTCTCTATCTTGGGCCACTCTTTGAGTGACAAATGGCTGTAGACATGTAAATTTCATTGCATAAAAATGCATCACAAAGCTCCACGTGGCATATGACTCATCACAAACAGACAAGTCATCAATGACATGTGGTAGTGATGCGAGTTTTATACGCGCACAAATTAAACCCTCTTTTTGTCAAATTGTAGTATAGGTGCAAGTAGGGATCGTTCTAGACCGGGGATTAGGAGGGCTTGCTAAAACCTTCTAAATTGACTTAAAAACATAAAAACACAATATAAAACACTATTTAATGATCGAAGAAAGCAAAACTAAAAATAAGGAAGATTAAGACTAAGACTTCAACGAAATAGGGGGGAATTGGATTTGGACGAATTTAAACTAAAATGAATACTTGGAAACAAAACAAATTGTAAATATGGATTTGACGGAAATGAATGGATGGGAAGCTAGCTAAGGGTTCTTTCTCTACACATGATATTTATGCATATGAATCAATTTCCAGTTATTCCTTCATTGAATTATGAACGACAATGCCCCAAATTAACCGTGACATCACTAGTTAACCCTCAGATTTTCCTTATATTATTGGATTGGATGGCATCATTCGACAACCCAAAACATTCTCAAAAGTTCCCTACATGTCATCATAATAGAGATACAATCGAAGATCATTAAGAATAATGAAAACCATAAGCATTGACAAAGCATTTGCAACTATGACATCATGTTACTCATGCTAAGAATTAAACTTAACGCGATCGTGACAAGCGACCTTTACTACTTTCAAGTATAAGTTAGTAACGATTATGTGAAACCTCCTTAAACTTTAGCCACATATTCATGCATGCTAATTAAGTGTCGACCCTCAATCAACAAACACAAATAAGTTAATCATCAAATAGTTAAGCCAATTGCATTCACGAATCAAGAGTTCATAACCGGAATTCATCAATTCATATCACATAAATAAACATGGTATTGAAATCACCCCTAGCCAAAAAGGGTTTAGTTCCTCATAACTTTGAAATCAAAGAAACACCTAAACATTCCAACAACTCAAACTTGAATTGTATGAACGTTTAGGCACTCTTCTCTTCCATTCCTCATATTACAAAACAAAGAGAATTGAATTTAAACATTGAAATCAAAGAAACGCGTAAACATTCCAACAACTCAAACGTGAATTGTATGAACGTTTAGGCCCTCTTATCTTCCTCGTTGTTGTAGCACAAGGTCTAAGGTGAGGTTTGGGGAATTATGGAAATGGATGAGGAATGGTGGAATGGGGACTCACGGTTTTGGATTCTAAGGGGAAGTGTTTGTGTTAGTTGTGGTGTGTGAAATGGAGAGATGGAGTTTGGATTCTAAGGGAGACTCACGGCTAAGAGAGAAAGGGATGTGTTTGTGGTGTGTTGTGTATGAAAATGAGATGTTCCATGAATGAATGAATGCAAGGGTATTTATAGGAGTAGTGGAGGGAACATATGGCTATGTCATTTGTAGGTGAAGTAGGTGGATGTTGTAGGTGAAGTAGGTGGATGTTGTAGGTGAAGTGGATGTTGTAGGTGAAGTAGGTGGATGTTGTAGGTGAAGTAGGTGGATGTTGTAGGTGAAGTGGATGTTGTAGGTGAAGTGGATGTTGTAGGTGAAGTAGGTGGATGTTGTAGGTGAAGTAGGTGGATGATATGTTAAGTGATAAGTGATAAGTGATATGATATGTGGTTATGATATGATAAGTGGTTAAGTGATATGATATGTGGTGATGATAAGTGATAAGTGCATGTGGGTTAACTAATGAAGGAAATGCATGTGCAATGACAATGTGTTAGAATGGATGTGTGTTATGCATGGCATGATTGGGATTAGGAAAGGTTTAAATGTCCTAAAACTAAAGAGAACAAGGTTCCAACACTTTGGCTCCAATTAGGTCTTCAATTTCGTCCAACACTTTGGCTTCAAGCATAAGCTATCCGTCCTTAGCCCAAAAGTGCTCCAAAAGTCTCCAAAATGCATCTTTTTGCTCCTTTAGCCCTTTGGACCTACAAACACACGAAAATAGCTTAAAGTACCAAAATAACTAAAGAAACATAACGTAAATGTACGAGAACAAGCCATTTAAGTCGCATAAATATGCTCCTATCAAATACCCCCACACTTAGCTTTTGCTAGTCCTCGAGCAAAACAGAAAAACAAAACAAAAAGAACAAAACACAACCTACACCTTCCAACAATCGTATCAGGGACTTCCAATGCACATGACAAGTTAAAAATCATTATTCTCACAGATTTGAGCCATCTTTACACTTAAGTACATTCTTAATCATAGTCACCACATACTAGTTCACAATTAAGCAATTAAAACACATTTCAAATGTAGTAACATGCCTTTAGAGAATTCCCTCAATTTCTTACTAGATGTACTCTCGTTTTTCACACAGATTTTCTGACTACACACCCTACACTAGGTATATGTGAGAAGATTGATGTAAACATGTAGACGAACACTCACATATGTTATAATAAGGAAAGCATTTTCTGGAGTTAATAAGCATGTTTAGATATGATCTCATGAATGGAATGTTACTACTTAGACGCGAGAACCAGTGACACCATAAGCTCATACCAAGTTCAAACTCCACAATTGAAATACATAACACTCAATATAGAAGTCAAAGGGTAGTAACGGGGCTAGGGTATTGGCTAACAATGAAAGGTGAAGGATAAACAAACATTCTTAAAGCAATAGTGAGCAAAGTATTGAATTAGGCACTTAGAATTCCCTTAAGAACGCAGAAGTCAACTTTGAACACCCAAGGGAAAATCACACAAAACTTAGGGCCATATTCAACTTTTTGGACCTTTTCTTCAACCATCAACGCTCGTGAGTTCATTCTTACTTATTTTCACTCCTTTTTTTTTTTTTTTTTTTTTTTTTTTTTTTTTTTTTTTTTTTTTTTTTTCTTTTCTTCTTTTTCTTTTAAATCTCAAAACATACATATAAACGTAAGAACAAACTTTTACTCCCCCACACTCATTTTCTTGCATAATGTAACTCAAAAGGAATTCATTTAAGTCATGCTCACTAAACTTTAAGAACAAGGGTATAGGAAAGTCCTACTCTAAGCTAGGTAAGGGTTGATGTGGGTAAACAAGGAATAAAGGCAAAACGAGGCTCAACGGGGTTAAAACTTACAACATATACGAAGTATGGGAAGTAAGGCTATTTGGCTATGGTGGTGGTCACTACACAACTTCTTCTTGAATATGGGTTATGCAAATCAATAACATGCTTTGAATGAAACGGATATAAGTTCTAGCATTTAGTTCTATCATGATACAATTGCATTCTAAGTAGCAACCAAGCAAGGAATAATGAGATCATGCAACAACTTTAGAAAACAAAGAATCACAGAAAATAACTCTCCAAAGAAAGTAATGGCTCGAGTCTCACAGGGTTGTAGCGTTTGGTTGAGTTCCTTCCTTCAAGCATGTTACAAAAACGAATTTTTCTTTTATGATTGCATGTGAAGTCATACATTATAACCATAACCAAACATATACCAAGAGTAAATCAAACTTTCATCCATGTTTATAATTCTCTTTAACAGTCATGCAATTACAAACCAAATCCTCATCATTGTGTTGGAAGGTACCCTAAGACACAAACACACAAAAACGACTCAAAACACTCTTTTTAGGTTTTTCAAAACATGTTTTTCAAATTTTTATGTGATTTTCGGATTTATAAAAACAAAACATACTAAAACACTCTAAAACATCTTAAAAACACCTTAAAACAGTAAGGAACAACCTTTAAAGTTATGGGCGATAAAATCCCACGAATTTGCATTAACAACATTAGTTACCCCCACACTTAAATCAAACATTGTCCTCAATGTTTTAAGCTTAAAAATCATACAAAGCATAAGTAAACACACAAAAAGCATTTAAACATACTAAACATGGCAGAATGTAAATAACAAAGAGAAGAGTTTAGAGACGCAAATCTGGTTGTGGAATGTAAATTCCATCTTCTCCTTGTTGATTTCATTGAGGCTTGATGTTGTTGATTCCACAGGGGCTCCTCCCATCGTTGATTTTCCTTTGTGCTACTCTTGAACTGGGCAGCAGGATTCTTTTGGTCTCCCCCGAAGGTCTGAGCTTACTCCTTTGGTCTGTTTCTTTGTTCAATCTTTCCAATTCGTATTGAAAAGGGTTGGAGGATAACTCAGCCTATGTTTGTCTCCACATGCTTCAATGTATCATTTTCACTTGCCTTACTCGCTCCCCTTTGCAGAAGTGGTCCCTTCTCCGGAAGTGTATCAACCGTTGAAGATGACTACTCGAGAGCAACGCTAGGTAAGCAATCAGGAATAGATTCCAGGCAGTTGGCTCCAGATCGGAAGACTGACTCCAAGTGCCGGCTGATTGCTTCTTTTACTTTGCCATGCGAGTAAGAACAAGGACAAAGAAAAAGACAGGGAAAGAGCATGATATGAGATACTTTTGCTTTTGACCTTGATGATATGAGATACCTTTGCTTTTGAAGAAGCGGTGAATGAATCAGCACATGTATTTGTTGTGCTGCTTCCTCCTGGGTCATATGTACTCCAGGCATCTGGTATCATCTTTGGGGAAGAAGAAAGAATTGAGTATTTCGAAAGGCTTTGCTGGGAGTGCGCCCTCAGAGGTGAGGGAGAGTTGGGCATTTTCTTCAGGTTTGCCCTGCCATAAAAGACGAAGGTCGACATATATAGAGATAATATCAAGTGGTGGTACTTTTTACCTTTGTCGACAAACGTTTTGATCCCGCAAATCCGGCTTTTTGAAATAATGGCGCCTCTTCGATCTCTGAACACGCCTCTTCGATTTCTGAGCAGGCGCCCCTTCGATTTCTGAACGACGCCCCTTCGCTTTCTGAACGACGCCCCTTCGCTTTCTGAACGACACGTGGTAGTGCAGATGCGGCTCCTTTTGACAAAGCTGCACGCGTCTTCTGAAAAGCTGAGAAAGCGTCGCCGAACTTTGCGCTTGTCGGCTAAAGATGTGTAGTTGCGATGATGGCCTCCACGTGTTGTCTGAAAAGAAGAAATCTTTTGACAAAGTTGAACGCGCCTTCTGAAAAGCCGAGAAAGCGTCGCCTAAATTACGCCGGAAATTCTGGCTTTTTGAATTGGTGGACGCGTCGCCTTGGCTTTTTTATTGAGCTATCGATCACCACAACAAACACACTCTGAAGATTTCCCATTCTTGAAAATTGACTCCGGCCCTTTGAAATTTAACTCCATCCCTTCTCTTTGAACACTTTTGAAAAATGGCAAACTCATCGAACCTTAGCTTGGAATTGAGCCTTAGCAGTGATACGGGCGCGCCGCGTCAAGGTAACGTATGGCGCCCTTCTTTCTTATCTTCTAACGGTCCTCTTTCAGGTGAAGACTCTGTGATGCAGGACGCCACAACAGCTACAATAGTAGCTAGGAACCTCCTCACACCAAAAGATAGTAGGCTGCTGTCAGGACGGTCCGATGAGTTGGCCGTTCAAGAGTCCCTCACACTTAGTGTTCAGTGTGCGAGTTCTGTGTCCAACATGGGCCAACGCCTGCTTGCCCGCTCCCGTCAGGTGGAATCATTGATGGCAGAGGTGAAAAGTCTCAAGCAGGAGATCCAGCAGCTGAAGTATGAGAATAGAAGTTTGCACGTGCTTGCAAACAACTATTCGACGGGCATGAAGAGGAAGCTTGATGAGCTGCAAGAGTCTGAAGGTCGGATTCACAGTGACCGTCAAAGGTTCTCGTCTTTCCTCCAGAAGCACCTTTTTCCTGGCTCATCCAGCGCTTGGCCAAGTATTGAGGCCTGGAATGCTCTATCTTCGATGCCTCCCGCTCCGATGCCTTCTGCTCCTATGCCTTCTGTTCCTACGCCTTCCGCTTCAAGAGTAAAGCCTGATAGGAGCATTTTCATGCGACTTAAATGGCTTGTTCTCGTGCATTTACGTTATGTTTCTTTAGTTATTTTAGTACTTTAAGCTATTTTCGTGTGTTTGTAGGTCCAAAGGGCTAAAGGAGCAAAAAGATGCATTTTGGAGACTTTTGGAGCACTTTTGGGCTAAGGACGGATAGCTTATGCTTGAAGCCAAAGTGTTGGACGAAATTGAAGACCTAATTGGAGCCAAAGTGTTGGAACCTTGTTCTCTTTAGTTTTAGGACATTTAAACCTTTCCTAATCCCAATCATGCCATGCATAACACACATCCATTCTAACACATTGTCATTGCACATGCATTTCCTTCATTAGTTAACCCACATGCACTTATCACTTATCATCACCACATATCATATCACTTAATCACTTATCACTTATCATCACCACTTAACCACTTATCATATCATAACCACATATCATATCACTTATCACTTATCACTTAACATAACATCCACCCACTTCACCTACAACATCCACCTACTTCACCTACAACATCCACCCACTTCACCTACAACATCCACCTACTTCACCTACAACATCCACCTACTTCACCTACAACATCCACCTACTTCACCTACAAATGACATAGCCATATGTTCCCTCCACTACTCCTATAAATACCCTTGCATTCATTCATTCAAAAAAGAACATCTCATTTTCATACACAACACATTACAAACACATTCTCCCTTCCCTAGCCGTGAGCTTCCCATCTCTCCCCTTATAATCCAAACACCATTTTTCCATTCCACACTTCCATCCCCCAAACCAATTATCCCTAGACCTTATGCTATTGTGCCGCAACAAAGAAGGAGAAAGAAGAGAGGAGAAGCCTTGGACGTTTTGGCTATTCAAGCTTGGATTGTTGGAGCGTTTCTAGGTGTATTCAATCTTTGTTTTCAATGTTTAATTTATATTCTCTTTGTTTTGTTGTAAACATGAGGAGCTAAACTTGTTTTAGCTAGGGGAGACTTTGAAACCATGATTATATTTGCAATATGAATTGATTAATTCCAGTTGTGATTTCATAAATTGTGAATGCAATTTACTTAACCGTTTGATGGATAACTTATTCTTGTTTGTTGATTAAGGGTGCACACTTAGTTTGCATGCATGAATTTGGGGCTAGAATATAAGGGAGTTTCACATAATCGTTACAAACTTATATTCACAAGTAGTTAAGGTTGTTTTCACAATCATGTTAAGTAAATTCCTAGCATGAGTATCATGATGTCATAGTTACAAGTGCTTTGTCAATACTTATGATTTTCATAGAACGTAATGATCTTTGATTGTATCTCTATTATGATGTCATGTAGGGGACTTTTGAAGAATGATTTGGGTTGTCGTATGATGTCATCCAATCCAATAACTTAAGGAAAATCTGAGGGTTAATTAGTGATGTCACGGTTAATCTAGGGTGTTGAGGTTCATGGTTTATCGAAAAGCAACTGGAAATCAATTTGTATGCAAGTGTGTCATGTGTGGAGAAGGACCCTCTAGCTAGCTAATCACCCATCCATATCCCCAAATTCGTCCAAAGTTTACTTAAGTCTTTTAGTTACTTGTTTTTCTTTTAAATTCGTCAAAAACCTAATCCCCTTTATTTAGTTGTGTCAAATCTGTCCTAATTGTGAGTTTGAGTGTTTTTGAGTCAAAACCAATTCTATTTTCGTCCAAGTCAAGTCCTAGAGTCTAAATTGAGTCTTTTTTATTGTTTTGAGTTGTTTTGAGTCTTAGAGTCTTTTGATTTTGTTTACGTGTTTTGAAGTATATTTTTACATCTTTGAGTCAGTTTTCATTAGATTAGCAATCCCTCCTAATCCCCGGCCAAGAACGATCCCTACTTATAACTATACTACAATTGTCAAACGAGGGTTTAATTTGTGCGCGTATAAATCTCGCATCAAATTTTGGCGCCGTTGCCGGGGATTAGCAACTTTGCTAATCCCTTGGTTCTTTTCTTTTTTTTGGTTTAGTTGTTTTCGTTTTAGTTTCTAACTTAGTGTTGTTTTCTTTGTTTGTTGTTACTTTTGATATTTGATTTAGTTCTCTCTCTTTGATTTTAGGTACTAGAGAAGTAAGATATGGATTTTGCTAGCATTCAAGCTCAATTGGCAAATCTTACTTCTAAATTGTTGCCGTATGCCGAAAGGACCACAATGCAGAGTGTCCCTACATTTGGTGCTTCATATAGGCAAGGATTTCAAGCCAATCAATGTCCACAAAGAAATTGGAGGGATCATTCAAACTCTATATGGTGGGAAGATCAACAAGTTCAACGTGAAGCATATTGGCAACCATATGAGGAGTTCTATTCAAGACCTATGCAGCCACCACAACTTCATATGCAATATGCTCAATTAAATTCAAATTCGCCAATAGATTATATTCAAATTCTTAATGAAATAAATTCTTTGGCGCAGGGGTCACAAAATCAAGCCAAGGAGGCTCAACAAGAAGCATATTGGCGACCATATGAGGACTTCAATACAACACCTATGCAGCCACCACAACCTCCCCCACAACAATTCCAATCAAGTTCAAGTATGTCCATGGATAATGATAAAAATTTTCAATTACTAACCTCTTTGACGCAGGACGAACAAAATCAAGACAAGAAGTTGGGTAAATTGGACGAGCAATTTGGGCAGATTATGGAGTTCATGAAACAAATTCAAGAGCAAAGTGAACTTTCCAACTCAACTATTGAAAACTCGAAGGAAGATTTTGAAATCCATAATGCTATCACTTTGGGAAGTGCTATGGAGGTTGGAGCTGACCTAAAAATGTCCAAACATAGCCTAGAAGTGGATGAACAGCTGTTAATTGAGGAGGAGAAAGAAGACATGCACACGGCAAGGGTAGAACAACCCTTGCCGCAGCCCCCTAAGCCCTCTAAACCACCCACCACCAGTAAGGACGTCCCAATTCCATGTTATTCTGATGTTATTCCACCCAATGTCCCTTTTCCTAGCAGGTTTTTGATTCCCAACCAAGAAGAGAGTAAAAAGGACATCGTGGAAGCCTTCCCAAAGGAGCAAAATGCTATTCAAATTCTTGGTGCAACACAGCAAGTTTTAGATGGTGTTGAATTCTTCAAAGGACTTTGTACACCAAGAAGAATGATTCAAGAGAAGGTAGTGGCTGGAAAAGATGTAGAAGGCATCAAAGAGGACATATTTGAAACCACAATTCCCAAGGAAGTTGGATTTTATGACACAGGACAAGTCATAACTTTCGAAGGGGTGTTTATTCTGGAGTTCATTTTGGAGCACACAGGTAAGCCGCCTCCCCGAATTTCAATTTTCTTTTATACTAACATGTGGTTAATGATTCAGGCACCCAATCTGGAATTTAAACTATTACAGGATCATTTCAAGTATCACCGCCCATTCAAAGATAAATTCCATGCCGTTTGATTTTATTTATGTAAAAAAAAAAAAAAAAAAAAAAAAAAAAAAATTTCTTTTGAAAAACCCAAAAATATGTGTTTTTAGAGTCATTTGAGTCATTTTGGTGTTTGTTTGTGTCTTAGCGCTACTTGGGAGGCAACCCATGCATTCAACAAAGGAAGACTTAGAAAGCACTCCAAATCCAGATTCCTAAAAAACTCTTCTCTTTGTTGCTATTTCGTTTCTGCCTTGTTAGGTTGTTTAGTTGTTATTGTTTGTTTGTTTATTAATTGTGTGAGTCTATGATTGTAACATTGAGAAAATGTTTGATTTATTGATAGGCACTGCTAAACAAAGAAAGATGGTGCTTCACAAAGGGTGTTTGCTTGAGGCCCCACTACGTGGCTTTACTCTTGAAGCGGAAGGCGTAGGAACAGAAGGCATCGGAGCGGAAGGCGTAGGAACAGAAGGCATAGGAGCAGAAGGCATCGGAGCGGGAGGCATCGAAGATAGAGCATTCCAGGCCTCAATACTTGGCCAAGCGCTGGATGAGCCAGGAAAAAGGTGCCTCTGGAGGAAAGACGAGAACCTTTGACGGTCACTGTGAATCCGACCTTCAGACTCTTGCAGCTCATCAAGCTTCCTCTTCATGCCCGTCGAATAGTTGTTTGCAAGCACGTGCAAACTTCTATTCTCATACTTCAGCTGCTGGATCTCCTGCTTGAGACTTTCCACCTCTGCCATCAATGATTCCACCTGACGGGAGCGGGCAAGCAGGCGTTGGCCCATGTTGGACACAGAACTCGCACACTGAACACTAAGTGCGAGGGACTCTTGAACGGCCAACTCATCGGACCGTCCTGACAGCAGCCTACTATCTTTTGGTGTGAGGAGGTTCCTAGCTACTATTGTAGCTGTTGTGGCGTCCTGCATCACAGAGTCTTCACCTGAAAGAGGACCGTTAGAAGAAAAAAAAGAAGGGCGCCATACATTACCTTGACGGGGCGCAACCGGATCGCTGCTGAGACTCAAATCTAAGCTAAGGTTCGATGAGTTTGCCATTTTTTTTCAAAAGTGTTCAAAGAGAATGGGTGGATGGAGTTAAATTTCGAAGGGCCGGAGACGATTTTCAAGAATGGTAAATCTTCAGAGTGTGTTTGTGGTGGTGATCGATACCTCAATAAGAAGCCAAGGCGACGCGTCCACCGATTCAAAAAGCCGGAATTTCCGGCGTAATTTAGGCGACGCTTTCTCAGCTTTTCAGAAGACGTGTTCAACTTTGTCAAAAGAGTTCTTCTTTTCAGACAACACGTGGAGGCCATCATCGCAACTACACATCTTTAGCCGACAAGCGCAAAGTTCGGCGACGCTTTCTCAGCTTTTCAGAAGACGCGTGCAGCTTTGTCAAAAGGAGCCACATCTGCACTACCACGTGTCGTTCAGAAAGCGAAGGGGCGTCGTTCAGAAATCGAAGGGGCGCCTGCTCAGAAATCGAAGAGGCGTGTTCAGAGATCGAAGAGGCGCCATTATTTCAAAAAGCCAAATTTGCGGGATCAAAACGTTTGTCGACAAAGGTAAAAAGTACCACCACTTGATATTATCTCTATATATGTCGACCTTCGTCTTTTATGGCAGGGCAAACCTGAAGAAAATGCCCAACTCTCCCTCACCTCTGAGGGCGCACTCCCAGCAAAGCCTTTCGAAATACTCAATTCTTTCTTCTTCCCCAAAGATGATACCAGATGCCTGGAGTACATATGACCCAGGAGGAAGCAGCACAACAAATACATGTGCTGATTCATTCACCGCTTCTTCAAAAGCAAAGGTATCTCATATCATCAAGGTCAAAAGCAAAAGTATCTCATATCATGCTCTTTCCCTGTCTTTTTCTTTGTCCTTGTTCTTACTCGCATGGCAAAGTAAAAGAAGCAATCAGCCGGCACTTGGAGTCAGTCTTCCATTCTGGAGCCAACTGCCTGGAATCTATTCCTGATTGCTTACCTAGCGTTGCTCTCGAGTAGTCATCTTCAACGGTTGATACACTTCCAGAGAAGGGACCACTTCTGCAAAGAGGAGCGAGTAAGGCAAGTGAAAATGATACATTGAAGCATGTGGAGACAAACATAGGCTGAGTTATCCTCCAACCCTTTTCAATACGAATTGGAAAGATTGAACAAAGAAACAGACCAAAGGAGTAAGCTCAGACCTTCGGGGGAGACCAAAAGAATCCTGCTGCCCAGTTCAAGAGTAGCACAAAGGAAAATCAACGATGGGAGGAGCCCCTGTGGAATCAACAACATCAAGCCTCAATGAAATCAATAAGGAGAAGATGGAATTTACATTCCACAACCAGATTTGCGTCTCTAAACTTTTCTCTTTGTTATTTACATTCTGCCATGTTTAGTATGTTTAAATGCTTTTTGTGTGTTTACTTATGCTTTGTATGATTTTAAGCTTAAAACATTGAGGACAATGTTTGATTTAAGTGTGGGGGTAACTAATGTTGTTAATGCAAATTCGTGGGATTTTATCGCCCATAACTTTAAAGGTTGTTCCTTACTGTTTTAAGGTGTTTTTAAGATGTTTTAGAGTGTTTTAGTATGTTTTGTTTTTATAAATCCGAAAATCACATAAAAATTTGAAAAACATGTTTTGAAAAACCTAAAAAGAGTGTTTTGAGTCGTTTTTGTGTGTTTGTGTCTTAGGGTACCTTCCAACACAATGATGAGGATTTGGTTTGTAATTGCATGACTGTTAAAGAGAATTATAAACATGGATGAAAGTTTGATTTACTCTTGGTATATGTTTGGTTATGGTTATAATGTATGACTTCACATGCAATCATAAAAGAAAAATTCGTTTTTGTAACATGCTTGAAGGAAGGAACTCAAACAAACGCTACAACCCTGTGAGACTCGAGCCATTACTTTCTTTGGAGAGTTATTTTCTGTGATTCTTTGTTTTCTAAAGTTGTTGCATGATCTCATTATTCCTTGCTTGGTTGCTACTTAGAATGCAATTGTATCATGATAGAACTAAATGCTAGAACTTATATCCGTTTCATTCAAAGCATGATATTGATTGCATAACATATATCAAGATGAAGTTGTGTAGTTGCCACCATAGCCAAATAGCCTTACTTCCCATATTTCGTATATATTGTAAGTCTTAACCCCGTTGAGCCTCGTTTAACCTATTTTCTTTGCTAACCACATCAACCCTTACCTAGCCTAGATTAGGACCATCCGTACCCTTGTTCTTAAAAGATAGTGAGCATGACTTAAATGATTTCCTTTTGAGTACATTATGAAAGAAAAAAAATGAGTGTGGGGGAGAGAATGTTTTGTTCTTAAGCGTTTATGTATGTTTTGAAAAAAAAAAAAAAAAAAAAAAAAAAAAAATTGTGAAAAATATATGTAAAAGAAAAACAAAAAAGAAAAGAAAGAAAGGAAAAAGAACTTGTTCCCCCTTGATCAAAAGTTGAGTTTTCATTCAAAAGTGATTTCTACGTTAATTCAAATGCTTTGCTCGCTATTTCTTTGAGAACCTTTGTTTTCCATATACCTTCTTTAGCCAAACACCTTTAGCCCCGTTACACCCCTTTGACTTCTATCTTGATCGTTATGTGTTTAATAATGTGGAGTTTGGAATTGATATGAGCTTATGGAATCACTGGTTCTCATTCTAAGTAGTAGCATTCCATTCATGAGATCATATTCATGTCGTTATCGTAAATTCAGAAAATGCTTTCCTTGTTATAACATATGTGAGTGTTCGTCTACATGTTTACATCAATCTTCTCACATATAACTAGTGTAGGGTGTGTAGTCAGAAAATCTATGTGAAAATAGAGTGCATTCTAGTAAGGAATTGAGGGAATTCTCTAAGGCATGTTACTACATTCAAAACATGGTTTTAAATGCTTAATTGTGAACTAGTATGTGGTGACTATGAGTAAGAATGTACTTAAGTGTAAAAATGGCTAAAATCTGTGGGAATAATGATTTTTAACTTGTCATGTGCTTTGGAAATCCCTGAGACGTTTGTTGGAAGGTTTAGGTTGTGTTTTACTTGTTCGTTTTGTTTTGTTTCTGGTTTCTTTTGTTTTGTTTTGCTCGAGGACTAGCAAAGATAAGTGTGGGGGTATTTGATAGGAGCATTTTCATGCGACTTAAATGGCTTGTTCTCGTGCATTTACGTTATGTTTCTTTAGTTATTTTAGTACTTTAAGCTATTTTCGTGTGTTTGTAGGTCCAAAGGGCTAAAGGAGCAAAAAGATGCATTTTGGAGACTTTTGGAGCACTTTTGGGCTAAGGACGGATAGCTTATGCTTGAAGCCAAAGTGTTGGACGAAATTGAAGACCTAATTGGAGCCAAAGTGTTGGAACCTTGTTCTCTTTAGTTTTAGGACATTTAAACCTTTCCTAATCCCAATCATGCCATGCATAACACACATCCATTCTAACACATTGTCATTGCACATGCATTTCCTTCATTAGTTAACCCACATGCACTTATCACTTATCATCACCACATATCATATCACTTAATCACTTATCACTTATCATCACCACTTAACCACTTATCATATCATAACCACATATCATATCACTTATCACTTATCACTTAACATAACATCCACCCACTTCACCTACAACATCCACCTACTTCACCTACAACATCCACCCACTTCACCTACAACATCCACCTACTTCACCTACAACATCCACCTACTTCACCTACAACATCCACCTACTTCACCTACAAATGACATAGCCATATGTTCCCTCCACTACTCCTATAAATACCCTTGCATTCATTCATTCAAAAAAGAACATCTCATTTTCATACACAACACATTACAAACACATTCTCCCTTCCCTAGCCGTGAGCTTCCCATCTCTCCCCTTATAATCCAAACACCATTTTTCCATTCCACACTTCCATCCCCCAAACCAATTATCCCTAGACCTTATGCTATTGTGCCGCAACAAAGAAGGAGAAAGAAGAGAGGAGAAGCCTTGGACGTTTTGGCTATTCAAGCTTGGATTGTTGGAGCGTTTCTAGGTGTATTCAATCTTTGTTTTCAATGTTTAATTTATATTCTCTTTGTTTTGTTGTAAACATGAGGAGCTAAACTTGTTTTAGCTAGGGGAGACTTTGAAACCATGATTATATTTGCAATATGAATTGATTAATTCCAGTTGTGATTTCATAAATTGTGAATGCAATTTACTTAACCGTTTGATGGATAACTTATTCTTGTTTGTTGATTAAGGGTGCACACTTAGTTTGCATGCATGAATTTGGGGCTAGAATATAAGGGAGTTTCACATAATCGTTACAAACTTATATTCACAAGTAGTTAAGGTTGTTTTCACAATCATGTTAAGTAAATTCCTAGCATGAGTATCATGATGTCATAGTTACAAGTGCTTTGTCATGAACGTAATGATCTTTGATTGTATCTCTATTATGATGTCATGTAGGGGACTTTTGAAGAATGCTTTGGGTTGTCGTATGATGTCATCCAATCCAATAACTTAAGGAAAATTTGAGGGTTAATTAGTGATGTCACGGTTAATCTAGGGTGTTGAGGTTCATGGTTTATCGAAAAGCAACTGGAAATCAATTTGTATGCAAGTGTGTCATGTGTGGAGAAGGACCCTCTAGCTAGCTAATCACCCATCCATATCCCCAAATTCGTCCAAAGTTTACTTAAGTCTTTTAGTTACTTGTTTTTCTTTTAAATTCGTCAAAAACCTAATCCCCTTTATTTAGTTGTGTCAAATCTGTCCTAATTGTGAGTTTGAGTGTTTTTGAGTCAAAACCAATTCTATTTTCGTCCAAGTCAAGTCCTAGAGTCTAAATTGAGTCTTTTTTATTGTTTTGAGTTGTTTTGAGTCTTAGAGTCTTTTGATTTTGTTTACGTGTTTTGAAGTATATTTTTACATCTTTGAGTCAGTTTTCATTAGATTAGCAATCCCTCCTAATCCCCGGCCAAGAACGATCCCTACTTATAACTATACTACAATTGTCAAACGAGGGTTTAATTTGTGCGCGTATAAATCTCGCATCAAAGCCACGTAGTGGGGCCTCAAGCAAACACCCTTTGTGAAGCACCATCTTTCTTTGTTTAGCAGTGCCTATCAATAAATCAAACATTTTC
This sequence comes from Pyrus communis, assembly GCF_041283825.1. Classification (NCBI taxonomy): domain Eukaryota; kingdom Viridiplantae; phylum Streptophyta; class Magnoliopsida; order Rosales; family Rosaceae; genus Pyrus; species Pyrus communis. Next base: position 16,852,930 of record NC_142570.1, on the reverse strand, counting down.
TCAATGTTACAATCATAGACTCACACAATTAATAAACAAACAAACAATAACAACTAAACAACCTAACAAGGCAGAAACGAAATAGCAACAAAGAGAAGAGTTTTTTAGGAATCTGGATTTGGAGTGCTTTCTAAGTCTTCCTTTGTTGAATGCATGGGTTGCCTCCCAAGTAGCGCTAAGACACAAACAAACACCAAAATGACTCAAATGACTCTAAAAACACATATTTTTGGGTTTTTCAAAATAAGTTTTTTTTTTTTTTTTTTTTTTTTTTTTTTTTTTTACATAAATAAAATCAAACGGCATGGAATTTATCTTTGAATGGGCGGTGATACTTGAAATGATCCGGTAATAGTTTAAATTCCAGATTGGGTGCCTGAATCATTAACCACATGTTAGTATAAAAGAAAATTGAAATTCGGGGAGGCGGCTTACCTGTGTGCTCCAAAATGAACTCCAGAATAAACACCCCTTCGAAAGTTATGACTTGTCCCGTGTCATAAAATCCAACTTCCTTGGGAATTGTGGTTTCAAATATGTCCTCTTTGATGCCTTCTACATCTTCTCCAGCCACTACCTTCTCTTGAATCATTCTTCTTGGTGTACAAAGTCCTTTGAAGAATTCAACACCATCTAAAACTTGCTGTGTTGCACCAAGAATTTGAATAGCATTTTGCACCTTTGGGAAGGCTTCCACGATGTCCTTTTTACTCTCTTCTTGGTTGGGAATCAAAAACCTGCTAGGAAAAGGGACATTGGGTGGAATAACATCAGAATAACATGGAATTGGGACGTCCTTACTGGTGGTGGGTGGTTTAGAGGGCTTAGGGGGCTGCGGCAAGGGTTGTTCTACCTTTGCCGTGTGCATGTCTTCTTCCTCCTCCTCAATTAGCAGCTCTTCATCCACTTCTAGGCTATGTTTGGACATTTTTAGGTCAGCTCCAACCTCCATAGCACTTCCCAAAGTGATAGCATTATGGATTTCAAAATCTTCCTTCGAGTTTTCAATAGTTGAGTTGGAAAGTTCACTTTGCTCTTGAATTTGTTTCATGAACTCCATAATCTGCCCAAATTGCTCGTCCAATTTACCCAACTTCTTGTCTTGATTTTGTTCGTCCTGCGTCAAAGAGGTTAGTAATTGAAAATTTTTATCATTATCCATGGACATACTTGAACTTGATTGGAATTGTTGTGGGGGAGGTTGTGGTGGCTGCATAGGTGTTGTATTGAACTCCTCATATGGTTGCCAATATGCTTCTTGTTGAGCCTCCTTGGCTTGATTTTGTGACCCCTGCGCCAAAGAATTTATTTCATTAAGAATTTGAATATAATCTATTGGCGAACTTGAATTTAATTGAGCATATTGCATATGAAGTTGTGGTGGCTGCATAGGTCTTGAATAGAACTCCTCATATGGTTGCCAATATGCTTCACGTTGAACTTGTTGATCTTCCCACCATATAGAGTTTGAATGATCCCTCCAATCTCTTTGTGGACATTGATTGGCTTGAAATCCTTGCCTATATGAAGCACCAAATGTAGGGACACTCTGCATTGTGGTCCTTTCGGCATACGGCAACAATTTAGAAGTAAGATTTGCCAATTGAGCTTGAATGCTAGCAAAATCCATATCTTACTTCTCTAGTACCTAAAATCAAAGAAAGAGAACTAAATCAAATATCAAAAGTAACAACAAACAAAGAAAACAACACTAAGTTAGAAACTAAAACGAAAACAACTAAACCAAAAAAAAGAAAAGAACCAAGGGATTAGCAAAGTTGCTAATCCCCGGCAACGGCGCCAAAATTTGATGCGAGTTTTATACGCGCACAAATTAAACCCTCTTTTTGTCAAATTGTAGTATAGGTGCAAGTAGGGATCGTTCTAGACCGGGGATTAGGAGGGCTTGCTAAAACCTTCTAAATTGACTTAAAAACATAAAAACACAATATAAAACACTATTTAATGCTCGAAGAAAGCAAAACTAAAAATAAGGAAGATTAAGACTAAGACTTCAACGAAATAGGGGGGAATTGGATTTGGACGAATTTAAACTAAAATGAATACTTGGAAACAAAACAAATTGTAAATATGGATTTGACGGAAATGAATGGATGGGAAGCTAGCTAAGGGTTCTTTCTCTACACATGATATTTATGCATATGAATCAATTTCCAGTTATTCCTTCATTGAATTATGAACGACAATGCCCCAAATTAACCGTGACATCACTAGTTAACCCTCAGATTTTCCTTATATTATTGGATTGGATGGCATCATTCGACAACCCAAAACATTCTCAAAAGTTCCCTACATGTCATCATAATAGAGATACAATCGAAGATCATTAAGAATAATGAAAACCATAAGCATTGACAAAGCATTTGCAACTATGACATCATGTTACTCATGCTAAGAATTAAACTTAACGCGATCGTGACAAGCGACCTTTACTACTTTCAAGTATAAGTTAGTAACGATTATGTGAAACCTCCTTAAACTTTAGCCACATATTCATGCATGCTAATTAAGTGTCGACCCTCAATCAACAAACACAAATAAGTTAATCATCAAATAGTTAAGCCAATTGCATTCACGAATCAAGAGTTCATAACCGGAATTCATCAATTCATATCACATAAATAAACATGGTATTGAAATCACCCCTAGCCAAAAAGGGTTTAGTTCCTCATAACTTTGAAATCAAAGAAACACCTAAACATTCCAACAACTCAAACTTGAATTGTATGAACGTTTAGGCACTCTTCTCTTCCATTCCTCATATTACAAAACAAAGAGAATTGAATTTAAACATTGAAATCAAAGAAACGCGTAAACATTCCAACAACTCAAACGTGAATTGTATGAACGTTTAGGCCCTCTTATCTTCCTCGTTGTTGTAGCACAAGGTCTAAGGTGAGGTTTGGGGAATTATGGAAATGGATGAGGAATGGTGGAATGGGGACTCACGGTTTTGGATTCTAAGGGGAAGTGTTTGTGTTAGTTGTGGTGTGTGAAATGGAGAGATGGAGTTTGGATTCTAAGGGAGACTCACGGCTAAGAGAGAAAGGGATGTGTTTGTGGTGTGTTGTGTATGAAAATGAGATGTTCCATGAATGAATGAATGCAAGGGTATTTATAGGAGTAGTGGAGGGAACATATGGCTATGTCATTTGTAGGTGAAGTAGGTGGATGTTGTAGGTGAAGTAGGTGGATGTTGTAGGTGAAGTGGATGTTGTAGGTGAAGTAGGTGGATGTTGTAGGTGAAGTAGGTGGATGTTGTAGGTGAAGTGGATGTTGTAGGTGAAGTGGATGTTGTAGGTGAAGTAGGTGGATGTTGTAGGTGAAGTAGGTGGATGATATGTTAAGTGATAAGTGATAAGTGATATGATATGTGGTTATGATATGATAAGTGGTTAAGTGATATGATATGTGGTGATGATAAGTGATAAGTGCATGTGGGTTAACTAATGAAGGAAATGCATGTGCAATGACAATGTGTTAGAATGGATGTGTGTTATGCATGGCATGATTGGGATTAGGAAAGGTTTAAATGTCCTAAAACTAAAGAGAACAAGGTTCCAACACTTTGGCTCCAATTAGGTCTTCAATTTCGTCCAACACTTTGGCTTCAAGCATAAGCTATCCGTCCTTAGCCCAAAAGTGCTCCAAAAGTCTCCAAAATGCATCTTTTTGCTCCTTTAGCCCTTTGGACCTACAAACACACGAAAATAGCTTAAAGTACCAAAATAACTAAAGAAACATAACGTAAATGTACGAGAACAAGCCATTTAAGTCGCATAAATATGCTCCTATCAGGTAGCAATCAAGCAAAGGAAGTATAAAACATTCCCAAAATTCAGCTCAAGGGAGAAAACTCCCTTGAATTCGGCAAAAGGGTCTAAAGTGAGCTTAAAACCGAATGCATCTTCACAAAACAAGCAAGAATTGAAGACTATTCACAAAATAGGCCATAAAGCCTCTATAATTCGGCCAAGGGAGTAAAGGTGGCTGAAATTAAGACACAACATATGCCTAAATTATCCCATGGACCAATCAAGACACAAATCAAAGCTAAATCCATCAAAAGGCAAGCTTGAAGTCTATAAATACAAGTTCCTCCCACAAGTATAGGGTCGAAAAAAATCTATATTGAGAAGAACCTCTGCACAAATCTTTGAAGACTAATACGCTGCCAAAGCTCAATTCGAAGAATGCACAACCCAAGCGAAAGCTTTCTATTGACCAAAGTCAAAGCACTCCTTAAAGAATCAACAAGCACCTATGCCGATTCCTTCAAGACTTTGTTGCAAGCTCAAAACTTGGAACGAAGTTCGTTTCAAGATCAAGTCGCGAAGACCCTTGAATAAACGAAATCTTGCATCAATATCATCTTTGCCCTAAACCTAAGGTAAAGATCATCCACGCATTGTTTCAAGCTCAAAACTTGAAGCAATCATTCAATTGTTCGTCCGAGATCAAGTCATCGCAACCCTTGGATCAACAACCTACACATCTACATCAAATTTGAAGACTAAATCAGAGGAAAATTGTAAACAAAGATTGTAACCTACAAATTCATCAATACAAATCTACTTTGTACACGTGTTCTCGTTTCATTAGTTACAGAATTTTCATGTTTACAGTGGCAATTTCCCCCCTCCCCCCCATTTCTAGGGTGTTCTTCCAATGACTTCCCTCTCTCTTTAGAACTTTCTATCTCTCTCTTTCTCTCTCTCTCTATTTCCCTCTGTTCTCTCTATTCTCTCTTTGGGAAACTCTCTCCCTCTCATCTATGTATTTTCTCATCCCCGAGCCACCTTACCTCGGCGAGATTGTGATAATTTAACCCTATCACCACTAGCCATTTATGCGACCAGAAACGATGGGACGAGCCCTGAGCTCACTGGTCTTTCTTCCCCTTCACGATGAGTTGCTGTTCATCATCTCCGGCAACCTCTCGCTGATGCTGACATAAGTAAGCTTCGGAAACATTCTAAACCTTCTCCTCTAATTCTCATGGTCTATTTTTTATTGTGTTTGGGTGTTTTGAACGACGGAATTGCATGTACAAAGCGAGAGTAAAATTCCCAGTTTTTGGCGAGGAATCCGGCAGCTTTTGAGCAGTTTTCCTGCCAACTTCGGCCATATCATAAGCCCCAATGGGTATGTATTGATTCCCTACTTTCCTAGCTTCACTTCGATTTTTATATCTCTGGAAATGGTTAAGTTTTGACCCAAAAATGGAGCTAGGGAAGTTTCCCAGCCAAAATTCCCAGCTCCGGCCTTCTTCTTCATTGGGTCCGGTGACCCACAAGCTATACGGGTGGAGCCCATGTACCTTTGGCGGTGAATTTTTCAGTGACCCATCTCAGCACATGGCCTTCCAGGCCGCCGCCCCATGGTAGCGCGTAAGGGAACCTAAGGTCCCTCCTTAGGTTTTTCGACGTGCCGAATCTGAATCCGATGTCTGTTTTCTAAATTTCAGTTGTTTTAGTAGAGTTTTATTGAATGGCCTCTATTTGTGTTTAGGTGCGTCGGTGGGAAGTGACCCATCCTTCCTAAGCGGCTCCCTAGGCAGTAGAATACTGTGAGTGGACCCCTTCTCAACTTGTATATTTTTATAAAATATTAGGCTTGCATTCACGAAAAACATGATTTCATGATTTTACGTTTTATGCACTATTTGTGATTTATCGAATTTACGTTTTAGTAAGGGTTATGAATTATTGGATTTTCGTATATGAAATTCTAAGGATTTACAAATATGAATTATCATGGATTTATGAGATGAAGCTTTGAGCTTTTGAGCTCCGGACTTGATATGAGTATTATGAGATATGTTTTCGGTGCTTATCTAGTGGGTTATCATATAGCACATACGCACAACCGAATATTTAGATGTTTATGGCCATAGGACACAGTTGAGGATATTTATGACATACTCCCAACTTCACTAGCCACGACTAGTGTCGGTGTGTTATGTTATATGTATATGTTTCTTCTTTGGCGTAACCCAGAGTTGTACAGCTTCACCTTCGGGTGATGGACCCATTACATATACAAATATGTTTCTTCTCTGGCGTAACCCAGAGTCGTACAACTTCACCTCGGGTGATGGACCCTATATTTCTTCACTGGTGAAACCCGGTGTCGTACAACTTCACCTTCGAGTGATGGTTATGCCTTCGGGCCACTATGATACCCCTAGTTGAGTACATCATTGATGTGATTTACAGAGGTTTTACGGATTTGCCTTCGGGCGACTATATTACCATTACTAAGCACTGATTTACATGTGCATGTTTTATGAATGTTTTGGCATGCTAGAGTTTTCAGAAAACCTACTATGTAGTACTATATATGTGTTTTCAAAACAGGGGGCTAGTATGTTTAGAAAGAAAATGATTTTCTTATTATTAGTATTAGTATTATAAACTTTGGTCCACTCACCCTTTGTTTTGCGCCCCCTTCAGGAGTTAAAATCGAGGCATGCGATCCCGTAAGGACACTTCCGCATAGATATCTTCGACTCTTCCCTGTGTAGGACCCACTCCTTTGTTCGTACTTTTTATAATAATTCTTTAACATTATTTTTTATTAGTTGTATACCCTGAACATGGTTCTGTATTGGCGTATTTCTTTCTAATTACATATTTGATTTGTATGCATGTTTAAAATGGCTTCGTCACCCTCGGGTGTCGGCTAGCATATGCTTATCCTGATTTTTGGTTATATCGAGATGGGGGCGTGTCATAAGTGGTTAAATAACCAAGTCTTAAAACAATGAGTTCACATAGACTTGGATTTGATAATTGAACAATATTCTCAAATTAAGCATACGTGGTACATTTATAGAACTTAGTAGTACGTGTTAGTATAACAACCAATAGTATAACAACCACTTTTCCATATATGGTCCGTGGCGAAAGTAGTAAACTATTTCTTGCGAGTTGTGAGCTGTTTTACTAAGATCTGCACGCATATATGGACGGGCTTGTTAATGGATGACACATGCATGCATGCATGCTTACTTATCAACGACATTAGCTAGGTTTAGAAATTGGATGATTATAACAAGCGGTGACGAGGACTTCCAATGCTTCAAGTGCATGCAGTTTATGGATTGAAATATATAGATAATATTATAAACTAGTAAAAAATTGTAAAATGGAGGAAAACTAATGAAAAAATGTTTGAAAATGTTGAGTTTTAACGATAAGAACAAAATAAAGGGTAAAATGAATAATACCAGGATTGATTTTTTAGAGTAAAAATATGGTTTTTCGTTAAATTGAATAGTACCGGGAACTTTTCGTTAAAGTTCCCTAATAATGGTAAGTAGCTTAAATGTACATCGGCGTTGATAGTATGTCTAGTTTAGACCACGGTGAGAAGTGTGATATGGCAAGGGAGTACCGATCTCACATGGTTGATCTTATGTGTACGTACAAAGAAAAAGTCAAATGCATCATTGACAATATGGTTGTTGATGGTTTTCTTAATTAGTTACTTCACCAAAAAATATTCTACATATACACGTATATACAACTATGCTATACTAATTAACAGAATTTGTGGATAAAATATCGACGATCACAAATATCACATATCAACTATAAGTTTGCAATACTAATTAATGACTGATTAAACCGACGACATATCAACAGTATATTTATTTTTTAAAGAATGCAGTTAACTGCAACATAAAAAATTTGCATAGATACACATATATATTTATAGAATAATTTTGTATATACGTGTATACAATCTTGTGTGTATATATACACACACTATATTAATTCATGCACATATACAAATATTTACAGTTTTTCTTTAATTTAAACTTTTGGGGCTTTCAAGAGGGACAAATCGTTGCTCCATATCATAGTCTACTAAGTGATATTCAACCCAAATTCAAGGAAATTCTAGAGATTTCCATGCTAGGTGCTGCAATTCTGTAATTGGGCAGTTCAATGAACATGCACATATATAGAAACGGCTAGGGCCTCATTATGTGTTGTTGAACTTGAGCCACTTGCCAAAGTCACGAAACAACTTGAAGAAGAGATGACACAACACAATATACACATACATTTAATTAGGTGAATAAACATGATTTCGTCGACATAATGAAACCCATCTGAGAGCTTAATTTCCCTTAATCAACAAAATCAGAAATTAAAACAAACTTAAATATTCATCTACTTATCAAGCGCTACATGTTGTTAATGTAAAGCAATATTAATTAGGCTTAAAACTTAAAAGAGCAACACCGGATCATACTCCATCAAGATAAGGACACGTAAACGTGGTGATGACGAAATGGGGATGGAATGGTTGAGTAAGAGTGCAATCAAAGCGCAGTGGGTTTGTGTAGGAAAATAGGAAGAAAATATTTGGATGCTTATTACATGTAAGCTAATCTCTCTCTCTCTCTCTCTCTCTCTCTCTCTGTGCCTTTAGGTCACCAATCTTTCACCATCACCCATTTTCTGAAGCTAGACACACCTTAGCACAATGTAGTTCCGACATCCCTTTCACAACCCAATGGTGGACCCTAAAATCTCTCTCTCTCTCTAGAATATTATTGGACATGACATGAGGCCGGCAAAGGTGAGGACTAAGGACTTTATATAAAGGTAGGGGTAGACCTTTTGGGTCTTCAAGGTTTTTACTGGTAGCGTTGGTGAGCCTAATTGAGTACTTTGTTGGTGCTTGCTAGCTAGTCAAAGTACTTTGTTGGTATGGGAAGGCAACCGTGTTGTGACAAACTTGGGGTAAAGAAAGGGCCATGGACTGCCGAGGAGGACAAGAAGCTCATCAGCTTTATTCTCACCAATGGCCAGTGTTGCTGGAGAGCTGTGCCTAAACTCGCTGGCCTTTGCCGGTGTGGTAAGAGTTGCAGGCTCCGTTGGACGAACTATCTCCGCCCCGACTTGAAGAGAGGCCTCCTCACTGAAGCTGAAGAACAGTTGGTTATTGATCTCCACGCTCGTCTTGGAAATAGGTCACCCTCTAATATTCATGTTTCTATGTGCATGATTCATGTACATGTACATGTCAATCATGCAGCATTAGATTTGTGTTTGGGAGCATGAATCCGTACATGTGTTAATGGTTTTATTAATTAAGAATGGTGTTTGGTGGTGAAAAAGGTTGTTTCACCCTTCATCTTAATTTTATTATATATACTATAAAAGACGTCATTTCTTCTTTTTCTTCTTTCTTGAGTTACAAGCTTGGTTTCAAACTTTCTTTTCTCCATAAAGCTGAAAATATTAATGCTGTGGATTAATGCGTTCCACAAAACAAAAACTTAAGATTGACACATTAAAGAAAATGACCTTCAATTTCTTGGTTTAGAAGGGGTTTTTTTACGTATATCATATTTACTACCCATATTATTGATCACGCTCTCATAAAATGGAGATGTATGCATTAATTTAACTTCTTCATATCATATTGTATGCACAAGGCTCAAGAGTAAGATACCCCTCAACATTTGCTTGCTTATAGGTTTAAGTTTAAGCGAGTGCTATTACATGCATCCTACATTTAATTAGTTGATAACTTATGAGAAGCATTAAGCTTATGATCATTATTACAAGTTTTACTAATTAATATATATATATATATATATATATATATATATATATGGTTTTCTGCTTGTTTTGGACATATAGGTGGTCCAAGATTGCAGGCAGATTACCAGGGAGAACAGATAATGAGATCAAGAATCATTGGAACACCCATATCAAGAAAAAGCTGCTTAGGATGGGAATTGATCCTGTCACGCATGAACCCCTCCACAAAGAAGAAGAGTTGCCGTCCAATATTAAGGAAAATAACTCATCATCATCTTCCCATGATCATAGTGATCATGAGAATAATTTGCCAGCTGATAAGTATATAAATGGTCTTCACAATTCACAAGAAAATGATCAAAGCATGGTGAATTCATCAGGATCGGAGGACATAAACTCATCCACTGAAAACTCCTCAACAGGCGCTGAATCAGTGTTGTTAGACAGCATTTGCAACGACAAATTGTTAATGAACACCCTATGGATGGATGAAACACCTCGGATTGATGCATTGTGGAACGACAAAAATCAAGTAGAACTTGATCAAGGAGGGATCAATTACAATATCACTGAGAATAATGGAATGGGCTTCCAATCTAATTGGGATGACAATTGGACATGGCTTTTGGACTGCCAAGACTTTGGTATTCATGATTTTGGTATGGATTGCTTCAGTAATGTGGAAGTAAATGGTATCAACACATTAGAGGTGGGAGAAAAATTAAGCACAACTATCAACTAATCAAATACAAAGCATGCAGTTAATCTTTATTAATAATGTACTAGTGAGGAGAGAGTAGTAGTCAAAATTCAAATGTGCTTACATGTTACAAAGTACCATGTCTGCTGCCTTACTTTTTATTAAGTTCTTGGTGTTGAATTTTATCTGTTACTGTTCTTGGAAGGTCGACGATTAGACCTGCTTCTTAAGAGGTTTCCTCACCACAACCAAAGAAACAGCTAGCGATACCAAATTGCCTAATAAAATGTACAGGTGGTAATATTCGTAAAAGTGTATGTTAGGGAGTTGAATAATATTGTAAAAGTATTCATAGTACTGCTGGGTTTTGCTAAGATGAAGCATCTGTGCATCAATTATGTACTTAAATATTTATGCTGAAATTAAATAAAAAAAAGGTTAGTTTATTTTATTCAATTTTATTTGTTTATAGATTAGAGATATTTTTTTATCTAAATAAAATAAAATATTAGGTGGAATTAATAAGTGCGAGTTCATATTTGTTATGTACTACATTCATATATGAGAAATGAATTATAAATGTGCACATGAACCATGCTTTGAGATAAATCATGCACGATCCCCACAAGTAATACATATTTAAAAATAAAAATAAAAAAAATAAAATAAAAACGATAAAAATAAAAATAAAAAACACCATTCATCGGATCCTCAGATTAATATATTAATTAGCCTTTGCATAGACATCAATTGATCCGGATCCCTGATCTGTACTGCATCATGAATTTTCTTTTCTTTGTTTAGGTGCTTTTTAAAACTAAACTGAAGCTGTTTACGTAGCATGGACCCACTACATTTTCGAGTTCAAAGTTTATAGCTGAAATCCAATTACCCACTTCCGAAGAGGTAGGGATAGCAATTCAACCCGTTAAATATGATAATTGTGGGTAACCATTCGAATGGGACTAATTTGGAATTAGAATTCGGATATTTTTCGAATATGGAGAAAAACCGTGAATATTATTTGGTTACGATTTTCGATATGGTTATAAGAGTTCCCGATCAATAACCATCCCCAAATCTACCCCTATGAATATATAATGTGATATACTATAGGATAAACTAGTTTGTCATCCCTTATTTCTCTTTCTCATTAATTGAAACCTTATTCCTTTGTCATTTTTTATCAAGGTCTCTTGACTTTTCTTCCTATCATTTTTTGAATGTTAAATTATTTATAATGTTATATGCCTAATTTACTGAACAATATAAAAGACAAAGAGAGGGGGTGCGGCAACAATAGAGAGAAAGAGAGATGTGTAATTGTGAGGTGCATGTTAGACCACATCATTGTGCCGTTATTTATAGTAGTACGGAAACTAAATTCCTTACCCTAATAGGATTGCAACTCTAGTCTAAGAGATATGGTAGAATGCCATAAGGATATCATAGATATAATAAGATTTACACAATCACATTCTCAATCTAATATGTCTACAACACTCCCTCTTGAGTGTGTAAATACTCAAACAAAACATCACATCAGGTCTTTAGCGGATGAAGTAGATTAGTTGATGAAGTTGTTGGCACTACGGGTGAATGTTGTCGATGCAAATTTCCTCCATCTCTTATTTTGACGGAAATGCACTTGCAAAACAATCAACACATTTGATCGCAGACCTAAGCCTCACATGCTCACGAGGTCTAGAGGGAGGGGTTAGGCCAATAGATCTTTGATGCCTTAGTTCGTTTCTCTAAAAAGAGTATGTATTTCGGTAATTAATCCTTATTTTAATGCTTTAACTTTTCCTTGCCAAAGGAAAGTGAGTTGTGGGCAGTCGTATTCAACTGCATAGACCTTTAGGGGTGATAAGCTGCGCATGGGAGTATATGGGGAGCTTGCCCATTTAATGAAGGCAATCTTGTCTTTCTTGAGCAAAAGTCCACGTGTCACCTCTAGAATTTTTGAGATTATTTTAGGCTCAACAAGTGCTAATCTTAGATTAACAAAAGTATGCATTGCTAGTAAAACTCACAAAATCTTGCTATGGTAAAACCTAAAGTAAGTGCAAAATGCATGGGCTAAGGAGAAAAGTGAGAAGTATGCATAATGTTAAAAACAAACATCATATGGGTCGAAAGTAGCAAACCTCAAAAGAGTATGATCAGCCCAGGATGTGTGCCTCATCAAAATCTCGTTAAGGTAGCAAAAACCCAATGTGAAAAATGCTCCTAATCATAGGGAAAAGGAGTATATTAAGATCAAGTGAGTATGATTCTGGATACTTCCCCTGAGTTTGACATAACTTCTAAATAAGAGAAAGGACAAGCTATTTAGGTCAGAAAGTTTACTCATATCGATTTCTTGGATGAGCTTCTAAAAAGTAGATTTGGGCAATGACTTTGTGAAGAGATCGACCAGGTTGTCCTAGGAACGGATTTGCTTGACTTCCTAAATCTCATTCATACTCTGGCCAGAGATTCCAAATCATATCATAGAGTATTCTCCCTCAAACAGTTTGAAGGTTAGAGATCCCTTGTTGCGCATTCACTTGCCTCTATGGCTAAGTGGCTTAACCCCAACTATGTCATGGACACCCTCTGATGGAGTGACTTTGACATAGTCAAAGATCAAGGACCTAACCACAACGATAGCACATATCCAATCTAATGGAATTCGATTGAACAATAGTTTTTCCCTTGTTCTTGAAGTTAGGGGCCTCAGTGGCGAGGGAATTGCAGTTATGGGTCAAATTTCCTCCCTTGGCAGGGCCTCTGCTTTGTTGACCTTAGGCTCGTGGTTGGGATTGCTTCCCATTTCCATAGCCACAATGGTCTTTCCATCGTTTGTGGATGCTAGAATTGGTCACATGCGCTTCAAGTGTATCATTCGAGCCAGTAGGTCAAGCTTAATGCTTTTTCATCAAAAGCTAGTTATGCTTTTCAACGAAAAGTAAAATAGAGATGGAATTTGAAAATTTGGTGAACTTATGTGCCCTATATTGTTGTTGTAGGAAAATATTGGTGGCATTAAAGGTCGAAAAGGTCTTATTCAGAAGATATTATTCGATCAAGTCTTCATTACAGAACTAAAATATTGATTGGATTCTACAAACTTCAGAGTTGTATTGATTCACAAACTTAAAGTCTTGGAAGTGTAAGTGTTACTAGTTGTGTCTTGCCTTAGGTAAGCAAATGTCTTTTTCGTGATCGAAGTGATCGGCCACGATGAGCCAGGGGCGCGTAGATCCTTTTCAATAAGGTATTCAATTTGTAGTGTATCACGAATGTGTCTTACAATGAAGATCATCTTGCTAGCTTCATCAACCGAGACGTCCGTAACCTCTTCGATAGTGGCTCGACGACTTTTGGCGGTGAAATGGAGCTTTACATCATGAACCCACTTCAGGTAGTTTCTTCTGGATACTTCCAAAGTTGTAAAATTGAGTTTGTTCAAGTTCGACACGTCCCTAAAAAAGAGGGAGTAAGAACGTGGTTAGTTATTTGGGAAGCCATAGACATACAGTTTAGAACATTTGTGTTCTATAGACATGTATAGGTTTAATTTAAACATGAAAACTTCAGATTTCATGGTGTAAGTTTGGACTCAAAACTTCGGGTTTCACAGACACTAAATTTGAAACTACAGGTTCGATTCAGTATGAACTTCTAGTTCATAAAAAGGGTACCTGCAAAAACACAGAATATAATATACAATTAAGTGTAGTGAATTTAGGGTTTGCTTCAGAAACCCAAGTGTGAGTGATTTTGGACTATGAAAGAGAATCAACGGTTCAAAGAAAAGAAATAATTTATTGAATCATTAATGCCAAAAAATGGACTTCAGGCTAGTAATTTTGGATGTCTTGTCAAATTAATGGACTGCTGGTCACTTTAATTAATTAACTAGATCATAACCATTCAGGTTTGATCATAGAAGAAAAATAATGACTTTTGAGTCATATTAGGTTCAACTGGCTTCGGGCCGAAGGACAATGAAATTATAGCCTGGAACGGCTTTAACAAAAAATATTTAGGTATAGTTAAGAAGTGGGGTACGCCAAAATTTGGCATCGGGTCGAAAAAAAACCATAGCCTAACACATGTCGCACAGGCCTGTAGCAGGCCTTGGACCAAGTGACAAGGTTGCACAGTAGCCCAGCTTGGCTGTGGGTCAGTGGGATGAGGGAAATGGGCAGAACCCAGCAGTGCTAAGCTGCTAGCTTTAGGCCGAAGCACCAAGGAAGCCTAGCTTTTGTTAACTTTTGGTTGACGCAGGACAAGCCCAGGAAGCATAGGTTTGTTAGTTGGTGGGCCAAGGCCGGGAAACAATTCCAGCACGTGCTGGCTTAGTCTAGCGTGGGCTGGACGGTGAGAAAGCCGAGCAAAAAGAGGTTGTCGGCCCTGTGTGATTGGAAAGGCAGCAGGCCCAACAAATCAAACCCAGGCCTAGGGCCTGGTCCACTCTTGCAGCAAAGCCCAAAGGACTTTTGCCTCACATGATCGTCGGGACGACGTCATTCCACTGCCCGAACCTTGAGCTGCAAGCTAGACTTGGCACCAAGTCGGCTAGGCGATGCAACCATGGACTGCGGATCAGCCGCAAATTTCCCAAAATTTTTATTTATTTTTCGAAATTTCTAGGGTTTGAAATACCTAATTGCTTCTAATTTCTTTTGATTTTTTTACTCACAAATTTCACATAGCATAATTATAATTGCGTAATGCATGAACGTGTATATATATATATATATATATATATATTGTGTATATTTGTCTATATATATATATTGAGAACATATGCACACGTTCATATATATATATATATATATATATGAACGTGTGTATATTTGTTAATATATATATATTGAGAACATATGCACAATATATATATATATATATATATATATATATATATATATCAGAAGGAAAATATAAATGTAGGGGTTCATGCATCATGGGGAATGTTTTGTATGCTTCATGGTCGTTTCAAATATCATAATTTATTTTAAAAGAACCTGATCGGTAGAAAACAACTGAGTCTTTGAATTTGTAGAAGAACCTCATCCACGAACCTTTAGTTCCTTAGCTTCTGGCAAGATTGTTGATAACTTGTTGTAGGCCTAATTCACTGAACAATTGTTGATAACTTGTTGTAGGCCTAATTCACTGAACAATGTAAGAATAGCGAGAGGGAGTGCGGCAGCGTTAGAGAGAAAGAAAGAGATGTCTAATTGTGAGGTGTGTATTATACCATCTTGTTCGAACCAAATTCGTGCACATCTATTAATAGAGGCAAGAACCCAATCGAACTAACCCATGGTCTCCGATGAAGGGAGAATGGGGTTGATTGGGGGGTGTGGTTGAATCTAGGAATGACTACCTGCATATCTTCGGGAAGGAGAATCAACCCACAGGTGTAGTTCTATGAAAGAGTGGAGTAAACCATCCTTGATGAATAGCTTATGGTGTGGCATTGGGAAATGAGTTCCTCATAGATGTATCTATGTGTAAACGGCGGTGTAAGGACCTCTGTTAATCATAGAGGAATTAAGTGTATTATGGTTTTGTACAAGGAAATATGGGAATGTAGGTAGATATCAATGGTAGTCTTGTTGAGAGAAAAGTGATCATCCTAGAAAGAGATAGCTCTGAGAAAGAGAGATGCATCCTGAACTCGTATGCCGTTGCAACACGTTGTACGTTGTTTGATATGAATCAGATGGAGAACATGAGGAATCCCATAAAAAATTCCAACATGTGCTATGAGTGGTCAAGCGGCAATAACGTCTTCCACATAACTCAAAATTGAGTTCCCAAAATTCTACAAAGGCTAACTTTCATATCTTCACAATGATGTATGGTACGAGGCCCAGTTTGTTTTGAGTAGATACAGTTTAATCAGGGAAGTTGCATGTGTTGTTGCTTATGCTGGCTTGTTATTCAGCTGCTTTGTGTGCTAGATTTGAGACTGTTCTTTCTTCTGGAAAAAATAAGAATATTATAGCTTGACTTCTTATCCTTTTGAAGATATGTGGCATGTCATGGGAAAAAAGTCAGCAAGGCCTTGAAATTGTCTTTCTCCCATAACTACGCAGTTCTAACTAGAATGTAGCTTCGACTGACTTCGTACATAAAACTGGAAAGATTAACTTTGTAGAAAATTCTGAAACTTTGATACAACGATATTAGGCATCTTTGCTATTGTCTCCAATTGGCTTTGTGTCGAAATTCATCTAAGAAATCTATTTTTCATTGAAAATCATACTAGTGTGTAGAATGGATTTTAGGCACAATTATATTGCCACCAGAGCCTTGCGCTAACACTTTCCCCCTATCGGAGTGATGAACTTGAACTAAGTCATATGTAGACTTCTGATAAGAGGTCATCCACAAGGAGCCAAATCTGCCTTTGCTTCCTGGCTTGGAAGCTTTTCTCTCTAAATCCTTTTTGGTAATTCTTTGTGTTGTAGCATGATTGCTATGCTGCGTTGTCAAACCTTGTGATTCATATTCGAGTTCGGAACTCCGACGAAACTTGAGACCTAGTTCCTGAGTTGATTTACGCCTTTTTGTAAGGGTGACTTGCCCTTAGTGTACTTCTCCTCGTCTTGAGACTCTCCCATGCTCATCAGGGAGGTTGTGTTGTTGTCAGAGTTACTGGTTCTACTGGAATAGAGTTGGACTAATTTTGTCCGACGTCATAAGATCTAAAAGGAAGAAGAGATGTACAATCAGCACACATGCCCCTTGGAAAAACAATAACAAATAGTTAGGTCGAACTCTTTGTTTCATGGTAAAGTGATTTAAACATTTTGAAGTAATAAGATATCAGGACAAAATAAATAAAGGTATTAGAAATCCTCCCTTTTGTGTTTTTTTCTCAAAAAAGTCAGGCCTTGCAACAAAACTCGTCTTCACATCATAGAAGTCCGTCCTACTTAGAGAGAATTAGATGTCACTTGATAAATACCCAGGCTAGTGTATTCATAAGGATCTTAAGAGTTCTTGTAGGAAAAGTAATCTTCATCAAATCAGGAGACTATCTAGGAGGAAATCTAGGATAAGATACCCAATCTTTCTATAATTATGATTATGTTGCCTAATCCTAAGATATCCTAATTTTTTAATTTAATTAGGGTTTCCTTATTTGGGAGACAAGTAATATTATTAATAGGCATAAACCTATCCTAATGAACTACGCTTCATGGGCTTCAAGCATTCCGATCATTCTTTCCACGTGTCATGGGCCCAGAAAATCATAGTCCCACACACCTCATTGTGCCTTTATTTATAGTAGTAGGGAAGGTGGATTTCTTACCCCATTAGGATTACAACTTTAATAAGATAATATCTAGTCTAAGAGATATGGTAGAATCCCATAAGAATATCTTAAATATGATAAACTGAAAATTTTCTCATAGGTTATCGAGTATGGGGGAAACTAATTATTTTGCACTTTAAGCATTATAATTAGAAACATGGATGTTTTATCTCAAACTCAATATGGCCATCATCTCAAACATCCCCATTACCCATTAGCCCTATTATTAATTCAACAACTCATGGGACAAATTTAAAGGGCCAAAAAGTTTTCAATGTTGTTTATTAAGTAAAAAATAAAAAATCACAAAGTTAAAACCTGTTAGGTTGATTATTTCAAATGTTACTTAATATGTTAGCTAGTTTTTATTTGAGAAAATTGTAACAATGGTATCTCAACTTTAATTTAATTGGTGTAATGGTCTCAACTAAAAATCCATGATCATTGGTCCCTTAACTCAACAAAATGCAGCTATTGTCCTTTTTGTCAACTTCATTAGAATTCCATCAAAATGAGTCACATTGGAAGGACCATTACTACAATTGGATTAAAGTTTGAGGGACCATTACTCTAGTTGGGTTAAAGTTGAAGGACTAAATCTCCAATTGGATTAAAGTTAAGGACCATTATTATAATTTTTCTCGTTTAGTTTTTCATATTTGCCCCTTGATTCAGCCTCACGTACGTGGCACATGACTTGTTTTGATGGAAGTTTTAACTGAGTTGACAAAAAGACTTATAACTGCACGTTTTGATGAGTTAAAGGACCAATTGTCATGGATTTTTAGTTGAGGGACCATTACTCCAATTGAGTTAAAGTCTAGAGACCATTACTACAATTTCCTCTTTTCATTTCAAGCAAAAATAATAATTTTGTAGTTTTTATGCTACCATATATGCACCTTAATGTATTTTGTAATAAGCATTCAATTTAAAGACATGTTTATTGAAATAAAATCTTCTATGTTGCAGTCCTAATTTAGTTAGGAATGTGATGGTGTAAATATTTTTGGAATTTTGTAATATCTTTTATATAGTTTCCTGATTGTAATGTATTACTTGAAAGGAAAAATTTATTTCTTCCTTACTACTATAAATAAAAGCTCAATGGGGTGAGAAAACACACCACATAATTCACCCAATTCTCTTTTTTCTCTCTACTTTCCACCCTTCTCCCTCTCTCTATAACTCTTCATTTAAATAGGCATGTAACACCTTATCAACACAATCTTAACAATCTACTAAAAAGAATTTGTCTATCTTCAATAAGGAGATCGAGTATTGCGTTTCCATCATTCATATTGTGATTAACTTTTTTATTTTATTGAATTAATATACTTGCTATTAATTAAATTTCTTTTTATATTGAACGTGATACAACTCATTAAGGATAAAAATCCGACATTAAAATTAAAATTTTATAAGTCCCTGATTGCATGAAAACATTCAACATAATGTATGAACCCCTAGTCTACTATTATATATATATATATATATATAAGCATGTTCATGCATACCCAATTAATACTTTCATATTTTGATTATCCAAATTATGTTATATTTTGATGAAAGTGGTATGATCAATTATTTGAGTCAAAGAAACCAAAGAAATAAAAGCATGAACTAGTGTTTGAAAACCCTAAAACCGAGGGGAAAAAAAGGACACTATCGATTGAGCCGTGACCTAGAGTCACGCTGAGCCAAGCCGAGCCTAAAACTCTGACCAGTGATCCAAACGATGTCGTTTAGCATCTGCTGTGCAACCCACCAGGGTAGGTTCACTGGGCACCGAAGCCCACTCCAGATTCTGGAATTCCTACGGAGCTTGTAGCTTGCTGGGCCTGCTCTCCTCCTTGACCCACTCCACTATGGTGCGGCCTGTTATGGCCTGCCCGAACCCAACCCGCAACCTGATGATGTAGGGCATGTTTCCTTGACCGAAGCCGGCAACTTGCTGCTGCTACGCTGCTGTCTCTCTCGGACCAGGCCAATTTTTTTGGCTTGTTTACTTCTAACCGCATTTAACTTTATTGGGGTGCCAATGGCTAAGCCCAAACTTGGGTTCCTAAAGCAACCTCATATTCACTACACTTGGATTTTATGTTGTATTCTGTGTTCTTTCAGGTACCCTTTTTATGAACTAAAAATTCATTTAAAGTCGAACTTGAAGTTTCAAATTAAGTGCCTTTGAAACCCAAAGTTTACATAAATAATACACCATGGCAAACCCAAAGCTTTTCATGCAAATTAAAACAAACCATGTCTTAGAACCTTGAATAGTCATAAATTCAATTTCACTGACTTGGAACTTTATGACCAAAATTACTTTATGTGGGTACAAGACGTGAAACTCCACTTGACTATTGAGAAGCTGAGAAACCGTTGAAGCCAACAATGGTGTGAATGGAGTTGAATAGGCCACTATCATGATCTTTATTCGAAAACTTATGCTTGAAGCATTATAAAAGGAAGTACCTCACTAAAGAGGTTTCCATGACTCTTTGGCTCGCTTAACAAACCGTTTATTCATGAAAGATGATCTTGCATGAAGAAAGACATGATTGAAACTTGTACGTTCATGTTTCTAACTTGCATATGTGGAGAAGATTTTTCTCATTCTTCCATGTTTCTAACTTGCTTCTAAAACAGCAATGTAGAAAACGGAAGTTTACGAAATTCTCAAATCTGATTAATACCACAAATGTGAGAGAAAGATACCTAATGATTCGGACCAAATTGTCTGACCCAATTTCAGTTGGAGCCTACCTAATGGCATGTATGCCCTGCTTCAGCATGGATGTACTGTAGGACATGCTTTCCTTCGACAGAGATAAATTGAACATAATGCTCTACTTCGTTAGACGGCTACCGAATCTGCTCAGCTGTAGTTAGAAAGTACCGAACAGACCCACCCTAGCTTGGCTAGAACCTTCTAAAGCTAAATATGAGTTTGTGTCTTTCTCTCACCCACTTTAGAGTTTTTTTTACAATATATGGCAGAATCAAGATCTGCCAAGAAGTGGCATCAAGGCCAGAAGCGTGGTCTTTGGCATGTAAGATGTAAAACTTCAAGAATAAGGAACAATATTCTTGAACATCAACCCTGCAGACTCTAGTTCCATTTTGATAGAATACATCATTAATTATGCACTTGTCCGTGCCCTTACCCATGTCGTTGAAGAGTACCAAACCTGTGGTTAATCTGTGAGACTTACGCCACCTAAAGACATTTGGAAGAGCAAAAGTTTGACAGGAAATTGCCGGCAGAATCCCTTTAGTAAATTTTGGTGACTTTGTGAACAATTTCCTATGTTCCCGGGTTCAAGTTTGATGTATGTTTTGTCTATGGATAATGTTATTGATATTGTCCTCGAATATGAGTTAATTGAATATTGTTTTCTATACATGTGACCGATTTCAATTAAACATGTGATTAGGTATAAATCTAGTGAAAGTTAGTTGTCTAAATGAATGTGCTGTTATGCACACTAACTTTATACTTAAATCACCCCAGTTCCAACGAATTCACGTATATCCAACCTAATTATGGGCATTAGCACCATCCGCTTTGCATAATGGTACTGAATTACCATTAAGAGACCTTATATTCTCCTCATTCCATAAGAACTTGTTGAGTTTTAAGGATATTTGCGAGGACAATGATCATGATTGAAACCATTGAAGAAAACCAAGTGAAATATCTTTGTATTACCTCTAAAATATAAAGCCCAAGGCAATGTTTTAGTGTCAATGGGCTGCTTCCTAACTGGGACGTGCATATGTGGCTAACCTGAAGCTGGATTACTCGAGTAGTTTACTTGCTTTGGCATGGTTATTTGGGACACTTAGGTCAAACAATGATTTGATGTATTATACAATGCATCTCCTTACCCAAGATAAGGATCATATTCCCACAAGCACACTTTGTCAAGCTTGTTCATTTGCGAAATTGGATTTCTTTATCATCTCACACAAAGACATTGACTCTCTTTTCACAATGGGTTCAAAGGAATAAATATGAACTAATCCAACCAAAATGCATTGGTTAATGTATCGACACACTAGTCACATGTTTGGCCCACACATTGTTGCTAATCTCCAGGCCAATTTTAACTTAAGGGTTCGCCACCCTGATTATCCTATAAAGTCCAAAAAAACTGAATAGTGCTGGAGTGTTTATATTGAAGATGTTTCAACAATTATTTCATGTCTTTTGCGTTTGAAACGGAACATTCAATTTTGCATGTTCACCACAAAACAACCTCACAGAACGACCATAAAGTGCATTTAAATTGACCGCCTAGACCTTAGTAAACGCACCAAGCTTTCAATTTCTTCTAGGGCTATGCAATCTTGTATGCAACTATGTTGTTCCGCCTTTAGGCATATTGACACCCAACCATTTATGGCATTACAGGTTGTTACTGGGTATGAACTTGACCTTTCGTATTTACGTATTTAGGTGTACATTTTATATGCCAAGTTGCATGACACACCCCAATTTAGAAAGTCCACTAGGACTCCGAATCGAGTTGTGCTGGCTGACACCCGGAAGGTGACGAAGCCATAGAATGTGATGATGTGTAAAGTGTGAATAAATTTAAACTTAAAAGTGCCTATATACACAACTACGCAGTGAACGGGTATGGACCCATTTTGCACGTGATACAGACCATAAAACAAGTACAGTGAACAAAGATAATAATTATACCATCAATATATGCCACCAGAACTAGGAGTGCCACATGTCCTTGTCGATACGGAACCATACTACTAGAACCTGGAGGGGTGTAAAAATAGAAAGTGTAAGTGGTCAAAACAAAGATTTTCAAAATCATTTCCATTATCAAAGGTAGTAACCCCTCGTCGTAAAACTCGAATACTTTCTAGCAAATCATACTACGTAGAAGTATGAAATCAAAAGTATACTAACAGTAAACTCAAAATTATAATACTACTCAGGATCTCATTAGCAATATAAATAATCATGTGCTTAATAAACCATATTAGCACGCAAGCTGGAGTCACTTATAGTAACCTGTACGACTTATTCATATCTCATCACATATCTCATCAATCATGGCTAGCATATAAGTCGAAGTCATCTATAGTGACATGTACGACAGGCTGGGTATAAATAAATACGCTCAAGTGCTACGATCATGTGAAGGCTGTGCAAAGTATCGCAAGTCACCTATGAGTCAGAACCACCTAATGTGGTCTGTAGGATAGGCTGGCACCTACCTTGGATTCAAGGTGAGCGTGTGGTGTGGGAGGTGAACGATCACGTGAATGCTAGGCCTTGGCCACAGGCGGGAACACTAACACCGAATGCAGGTTTATGAGCTCTAATATATCTCGACACAATCGTACTCACTACCATCATTATCATCAAAGTGTACTTACCTGAATCTAATTATTGTGAATGCTTTGAGTGCCAAATGACGCTGCAGACGCTCAGGCGCACAAGAGCACTTCTATGATGGCTGACCTACTAGGAAGTTCTTATGTGAGTTCCCAAAATCAAAACCATGAGGGCATGGTTGGGGCCCAAAGAGGACAATATTGTGCTACGGTGGTGGAGCGGGCTCGGGATGTGGTGGACCTCAGGCCGGGATGTGACATTGCGCCTCCTCAATGTACTAATATAAAGAAGGATGTGGATCTTTGTTGATTATGATTCGTCTTCGAATTAGCTCTTTAGAGCCCTTGCAAGCAATCATTTTACTGCTCATTTGCAGGTTGTCACTGATGAGTTGATATTTTACTATATATTACCTTATTCTTAGTATTAATTTACTGCTTATTTTGTGAGAAGTTTGATACTTTGATTTATATTCTTAATGTAGGACATTCGACTTCCTCTGTAGCAAAAAGTAGTCAAACGGATGAATTTTGGAGTGATTCCAATTGGAGATGTTTGTGAGTCTGTTGACTTGAGTGTATCAAAGCTTCATAATTTTAATGAACAGTGCAAGATCATATTTCGTATATCTCCAACCGAGGGCCAAACATAATTTATTATTTAAAAATTTAAAAACTACAACAACTTAAATTTATAGGAACAAATAAGAATTTTTTAATATTTTTTTAAAAAATTTTGGCCAAAAACAAAAAATTTTCAAATCCAACGGTAGCTGACGTCAGCTAGCCGTTGCTAGATAGCGTCATGCTGACATCAGCTAGCAGTTGGATTTCAATTTTTTTGGCCTATAAATAGGTGGATTATGGGCTATAATTCATACACCTTTGAATTAAATATCTTTCAATTCAAGTTTGTAATGAATTCCAACTTTGGATCCTTTTCGGATTCCAACTGGGGGTCCTCATCCAATTCCGAATTGGAAGAAAAATGGGCGCAGATGAGATGAGAAGATAAGGAGTCTGATGAAGATGATGAAGCATGGCACAACACACAATATGTGGCAGCCATGGCTGTGACCATGGTGTGCCAACCAATTGAGGAACAACCTCAATGGGATGGCTCTGTTGCTGGTCGCTCTTATAAACCACGAAACAGAGCGATGACGCATGCCAATTTGATGAACAACTACGTCAACCCCAACTCGGTGTACATAGAAGATGATTTTAGACATCACTTCCAGATGAGGCATCACGTCTTCGAGTGTTTACTTCGTCATGTTTGCCAGGTCAATCCATACTTTCAACAGAGGTTAGCCAAAGTAGGCCGCCATGGTTTCTCACCTCATAAGAAGGTTACTGTTGCATTACGAATGATGGCCTATGGCTCATCAGCTGACTCGATAGATGAAACATATGGTATGTTTGAGTCTACATGCCTTGATACTTTTTCTGAATTCTGTAACATAATTGTTCAGCTTTACAAAGAGGAGTACCTCCGCGAGCCAAATCAAGAAGATATGGATCGGCTTATTTGCAAAGCTGAAGACCATGGATTTCTGGGCATGATAGGGTCATTAAACTACTTGCATTGAAATTGGAAGAACTGTCCCACTGGATGGTAATGAGGCTTTAGCGGAAGGTCGGGAAAGCCAACTGTTGTGTTAGAGGCGGTTGCCTCGTATGACACATGGATCTGACATGTTTTCTTTGGAGTCCATGGATCCTAAAATGGCATTACAATTTTTGGACATTCACCCCTTTGCAATAACCTAACGAAAGGTAAATCACCTCAACTTGACTACTACATCAATGGGCGTCAGTACAATATGAAGTATCACTTGACAAATGACATCTACCTAAAATGGGCGACATTTGTCCAAGAAATTCCAAACCCTGCGAATGACGCTGAAAAGTGGTTTGCCTTACAACAAGAGGCATACCGGAAAGATGTTAAGAGAGCTTTCAATATTCTATAAGCACGGTGGAAGATCATCAAGGAACCAGCAAGAGGGTGGAGTGGAGAAAATTTGGACTCCATCATGATGTCTTGCATCATATTACACAACATGATTGTGGAGGATGAACGAGATGGGTATATTGATGGAGAGTCTAATGACGACTAAGAGGATCCAGATAGGTCAAGAAGGGCTTGTGCAAAAATATATGATGGGCCTAATTTGCCTTTGAATCCAAGAACTGGTAGTATCTATTTAAATGAGTACATGAGGCGCTATAGGATGATACGTTCTCGTGCCACAAACAAATACCTACAGCAGGATCTTGTTGCTCATCTTTGGGCCAAAAGAAGCATGGAGTAGGCGTTTAAGTTTTATGTTGTTAAATGTTTTTAAAAATGTTTTTTAAGTTTCATGTTGTTAAATGTTTTTTTTAATGTTGTATAATTTTTATGTTGTTTAATGTTGTTTAATATTGTTTAATGTTACTTAATTTAATTTAATGTTGTTTCATGTTACTTAATTTAATTTAATGTTGTTTCATGTTACTGTTGACCCTAAAAATTACGAAGCCTACGTGGCGTGCAGGCTGAGTAACTAATGAGCTAACTACGTCATTCGGTTGATGTGGGGCGTGCCAACTTGTTGGCCGAGCTCAGTCGATGAGTAAAATGTATTGATGTTGCGTTGAGGGTGTTGCTGACTTTTTGATCTTGCGACTGCAACCAAGGAAGGAACACGTCTCGGCCTTTGAGTTCTAGAGCCTGAAGACAAGGCTGCTAGTTTTGCGAAGTTCACGGATCGTCAGCGCCGAGTTCGGTCATGGTGATTATATTCGTAAGAGTTTAAGCACGCCGAACCAGTACCAAACTATACGGACACAAGTACTCAAAAGAGATGTGTCTTAATAGTGAATGTCATTCGACTGTCTGAATGCCAAACTCTAAAACTTACTTGTGAATATCCAATCATAAACAACTTAGCATTCAAGGTGCTGAGCCCAATAACTTGTAACACCTCACTTCGCCGAGAAGGTAAATGAGATAACCTTTACCAGCAAAGACTCAAAAATCCTTGTCAGCCGAGACTTGGATAGGTAACCAGTTAGCCTTGATGCAGTACTGTTTATCCAAACTGAAGGTGTTTCGTAGTCGGTTGATTCTAAAGCAACAGTGCTGTTTATCCAAATTGAAGATGTTTGCCGGTTGCCTTCATAGTGCTGTTTATCCAAACTGAAGATGTGTTGGTGAAAAAGAAACATAAAAATCTCAAGGTTGTTGAGAGGTTTAGCGTTGAGCGAGAGTTTATGCAAGGTAATTTGTGTGTTGAATTGGAGAGGGCCTGGAATGATGCACCTCCTTCTTATTTATAGCAGCCAATCTCGTCATGGTCGAACCAAAACTACTTGGATTAGGATTCTTTATCATAATCTAACCAAGTCTCGGCCAATCCTACCTCCATTAGAACTTTGAACCAAACTATTTATCCGGCCACATTCACTTCTCAAATCTCAGCATCCTCATCCCATTAAGACTCTTTGTTATGCTGGGATTCGACTTTCCTATCAATCCGTCTCATATTAGGACTTGGCCGATCTTAACCGAGTGGCCCATAATAACTAGAATTTGCGATGATTCTAGAATTATATTCCTGGGCTGAGAACAACTCCTAACTCGGCCCACACCAATATTTTGGGCCTAAACATTGCTCCATCGCTTCTGAGATCCTTGGCCTTCATTCTTAGGCCGAGCCTCGACTTTGGAGAAGCAAAATCGACTCTTATACCTATATAAAAACTGAAGTGCCTCGAATCACCGAAACATGTGCATTTATAGGACACGATCACATGTCCCTGGTTTCTGCCACGTGTCAATCCTCTACTTGCTTGTCCCCTAATGATGACATTTAAAATGTGCATACACCAAACAATTTCTTCATCATTAATCCTGCTATTACACTTAATTGTGCTTGCTTGAATCACGAACTGCTAGGTCATTGAATCGTCCCCTCATCATAAAAACTCACTGCCACATGTCACCACGTCGCCTCAATCCCTGAGTTTTTCGGTCCCTTTATATGGATTCCCTAAATATCTGTGATAATTGCACAACTGTCTGATTGGTCAAAAATCAAACGATTAGCCTCCTTCCAAAACCCTTATAAATGCCAAGATCCCTTCATTTTTTCCTTTACGCTTTCAGAAATCTTGAACCCCTTTTGCTCTTTGCCTTTGAATTCCCAGAAAACCCTGAAACTCTCAACCCAAAAAATCTTCGAGTCCTTATCAATGGCTTCCTTCATTTCTAAGTCTTTTGACGAATGCAACAAATGCCAAGACTTCATCGATCGAAGCGCCATCAAGACTCTACGCTTCGAAGGTGGTTTGATCACTTCCCATCAGATCTTGGGGCCACTCTTCAAGGACGTCGTGCCATCGTCCATTACCATCCTTCTCAAGGCTCATTGCCTAGCACCCTTGTTGCAAGGGTTCGATTGGTAGAAGTGGGACCTGACCAAGCCCCAAGAAGCCTAGCCTTTGACCATCGCAGCTTGGGCAGCTTGGGTTAAACGGATGGAAAAAATCTTTAGCCAGGAATGGAAGACTCTTGGCATCTATGATACCATTAAACTCTCGATCGTGGAAATCGGAATAGACAAAGAACTTCTTATAGTAGCTTTGAGCTTCTGGTGCTCGACCACCAATGTCACATCCCGGCCCGAGCCCTCACCACATCCTGGGCTCGACTCTACCGTATCCCGGGCTCGATTCCACTGTATCCCGGGCTCGGGCCCTCACCATATCCCGGGCTCGATTCCACTGTATCCCGGGCTCGGGCCCTCACCATATCCCGGGCTCGATTCCACTGTAGCACGATATTGTCTTCTTTGGGCCCCGACCACTCCCTCACGATTTTGTTTTTGGGAACTTACATGAGAACTTCCCAGTGGGTCACCCATCCTGGGATTGCTCTTGCGCGAACTCGCTTAACTTCAGAGTTCTTACGGAACCCGAAGCCAGTGAGCTCCCAAAAGGTCTTGTGCTAGGTAGGGATGAGAATATACATATAAGGATCACTCCCCTGGGCAATGTGGGATCTAACAAGCAACACCATGGTCCTCCCCCTTGGCCCTATCTTAGACGTCTCAGCTATCCTTAGAACCTCCCCTTCTGGCCTCCTAATTGACACCACCCTCTCTGGGCACCTGTCTAATCTCGACCTCAAGGCATTATACGACGAACGGGCTATCGAGATGCTGAGCAAAGAAGGCCAAGAACCTTCAAGAGAAGAAATTTAGAAGCTACACAAGAATTTCTTCAACTACAACACCCTCATCCTCCATTTTGCTGGCTGAGAGGAAGACAACCTTTGGAAGGGGGAGCACGAGGCCTTCCTATTTTACTGGTATAACAAATTTATTTGTTGTACCAAGTTGAATAAGTGCTTAGTCAAGAATATGCCAGTGGTTGAAGCCCTGACAAGTGGTCACATCTTAGCCCTCAGTTCGGCCATACTTGCCAACATCCTGCACTGCCTGGCCTATACAACCATCAACAAAATCGACCCGCACCAAAACGGCCCCCTCTAGGTTTTCCAACACTAGCTGCAGGTTTATTTTGCCACCCTTCGACCAGAGATCCCCAACTTTCAATCCACTGAAATGCTCGGTCTTCAATTAACATCTCAACCGATACCTCCTCATCGAGCCAAAAAAGTTTTCAAATACTTCTTTGGCCTAGAAGACCTCTCTGACGACGAATTCCTAATATGTCATCGTCAACATTCATTGAAAGGTTCTCCATCATGTTGTGCAAAGTTGAAGATTTGCCATCTCAAAGTAGCTGTCTTTTGAGTAGAGAAAAATTTCTCCAAAAATTTCTTAACTATGGCATCCCAAGTAGTGAGTGAACCAGGTGCTAAAGTTATTAGCCAAACCTTAGCCTTATCTTTCAATGTGTAAGGAAAGACCTTCATCCTCATATTTGCTTCATGCACTCCTTGCAAAGGTAAACTAATGATAGGAGCATATTTAGGCGACTTAGCTAGCTTATTCTTGTGCATTTGTGCTATTATTTCCTAGTTAATGTCGTATTACAACTCAATTTCGTGTGTTTGTAGGTCCTATGGGTTAAAGTACCAAGAAAGTGCATTTTGGAGCAATTTTGGACACTATGTGGATAACTTGCATATGGGCCAACATGGATGGACGAATTTGGACTTCAAGAGACTAGAAATGTGATAAGAAGAGGAAGGAACTAAGCTAAAGATAAAGTTGATAAGGAAGTAGTTGAAAGAGGAAACCCTATCCAAAACCTTATCTAAAACCTTATCCAACGTTATCCAAAACATTATCTAAACCTTATCTCATCTTATCCTATCCAAACCTTATCATATCTTAATCCTAGTTGAAAGGGGACCTAAATAGATAATTCTAGAACCTATTTCTAGAAGCATCCTCTTCTAGAAGGCCCAAATCAGCCACAAAACCCATTCTTTCTAGAAATCCTACAAAGGTGGCGCATCAAACCCTTCTAGAAGGCCTTGCCTTGCCTTGCAAGCCATTCCACCCTTTCCCTCACTTGTGCCGCACCTTCCTAGGCCTAATTCCCTTTGGATTTTGATTTTTAGGGCCTAATCCCTTTTGGATTTGGGTTACACAAGCCTTATATGAAACTAAGTGGGCCAAACCCCCTCTTAGGTGGATTTGATCACCCATAGCCAAACCTTAGGGCCCTAGTCCACTAAATCTGTTAAGTGTAACCCTAATCTACTTAACCCTAGGACTATATAAACATAAAATCAGCCAAAAATTCGTACCACCTTTTATGCTATTCAGAAACCTTGTGCCGCAACCCCTATTCTCTATTCTTCAACCTCCATACACTTCCATACACCTCCATACACATCTGCCACACCCCTACCACCATAATCACCCATCCTCCATCCCTCTAAAAAGAGTACACCATTCAAAACCCCCAAATCCACCACAAACACCTTGTGCCGCAGCAAGGAGGAGGAAAAGAAGCCTAGCCGTGCATGCCATTCATCTTGGAATTGCTGAAACGTTTAGGTGTAATCTTTCTTATGATTTCAATGTTTAAATTCAATAATCTTTGTTTTGCAAGCATGAGGAACTAATCCCCTTTTGGCTAGGCGGAATTTCAAAACCATGGCTATATTTGCATGATGATTTGATTACTTTCAGTTGTGATTTCATGAATGGTGAATTCAATTTACTTATCTATTTTAATTAAAACTTGTTTATGTATATGAATTGAGAGTGCACACTTGATTTGCATGCATAAATCTGATGCTAGGGTATAAGGAAACTTCACCTAATCGTTGGGAACTTATATTCATGAGTAGTTAAGATTGTTGGTTACAATTATGTTAAGTAAATTATTGGCATAAGTATCATGCACTTTCATAGTTATGAATGCCTCGTCAACACCTATGATTTCCATAGAACCTAATGATCTTTGATTGTTTTTCTATTATGCGCTTTCATAAAGAGGACTTTTAAGGAATAATTTGATTGCAATGCGCTAATTCCATTCAATTCGATAACCTAAAGGAAATCTGAGAGTTAATTTAAGCGTACCTAATTAACTTGGGGTATTGAGGTTCATAATTCATTGAATAAGCAACTGGAGATTGTGTTGTATGCAAGTATGCCATGTGTGGAGAAAAACCTCGTAGCTATCTCACCAGCCACTTAATTCCATCAAATTCGTCCAAATCTGCCTAGTTTACATTATTGTTTTGTTTGTTTGATTTTCATCCAAAACCAAATCCCCAATTGTCTTAGAGTGTCTAATTGGTTCAAATATGTTTTAGATTGTGTTTTTAAGAGTTTTGAGTCAAGTTAGAACCAATTTTCATCCAAGTTTGTGTTTAGGCTCAAAACTGCCCAGTTTGTGTTTTTAGGCAGTTTTGAGTGTTTTTAGCTTGTTTTGAGTCTTGTGAACTTGTTTTGAGTTTTTTAAGTTGAGTTAAGTGTTTTAAAGCTTAGTTTTATTTATTTGAGTCAGTTTAAAGTGTTTAGCAATCCCTCCTAATCCCCGGTGTGAGAACGATCCCTACTTATTTATATGCTACAATTGTCAAAAGAGGGTTAATTTGTGTGTTAAGTTAATTTTCGCATCAACCAATCACAACATTATAGAATTCTTTAATATGGGCTAACCGATCTTCATTAGGTAAACCATAAAAAGAAGGAAGCATGTGAAAATGTGAAGATTTGAGAATATAGTTTCTAGCTTCAAGAGGCAGCAAGATGCATGAAGGTGAATTTGGTATAATTGGTTAAGCATAACCCTCCAAAGCTCAATTGTCATCATTATTGTTAGCCATCTCTTCTTTTCCCTCTGAATTAGAGTGCTCAGAATAAGCACCTACACTCGTTGATCTAGTAGAACTATCGTCCTCGTCTTCACAATTAATTAGAGCACTAGTTGATACAAAGTTCTCAAAAGTGTTACCCTTTAACCGGTCAAGTCTTTGGCCTATCTCAGCAAGTTTATCTGATATACATTACCTGAGAAACAAAAATAAAATGGAATATAAGAATCTAAACTTTAAATGAAAATAGATAGGGTTTTAAACAAAAACAAGCAATTTATAGGGGACTGAAATCAGTCCCCGGCAACGGCGCCATAATTTTGTTGTGTTCTTTCCCAGTGCAAAAATATGATTAGTATAATGGCATAAGTAAGGGTGTCGAACCACAGGGACTGATTGGACCTCTATAAATTACTAACTTGGAAAGAACCCTAACTAAAGAATGAAAGTGACCAATTGAGAGTAGTTTTTGTGCTGTAAACTTAATTAAATTAAAATGCAAGAATGTAGCAGCGAATAATATATTGATGTAGAAGCAATGTAGATGAGGCCAGGGATTCGAATTCACCAATACAAAACCAATTCCATGTTTATAAAGTTATGCCGTACTCAACTACCAACCTATTTCCTGAGTTCGTTTTACATATATATAATCAGCCATATGATGTGTGGTTTTGATCAAATTCTCCTAATCTGCAACCTAATTAGGATGTTCGACTTCGGTTCCTAACTAAGAGTCTTTAGCATGCAATAAAACGTTAAAGAACCAAAGAAAATACATGGCAGGATGTTTGCATAGCATTCTCTTCATTAATTCACATGTTTACCAAGATTAAGCATGATGTTTACTATAATCTTGATTAAATGATCTGTAGTTAACCCTAATGGTAATCAAACATTAAAATCAATAAACAAATTTAAAAATAGATTTAGTGAATGCAATAGGAAGCAGATTGATAAACTAAATACTTTAACTTAAAAACATGGATCAATTTTGCAAGGTTACATCGAAATCCCTGGCTATTAACTTAGTTACACATCATGTTCACAGAAATTAAAACGAAAATACGCAACATGAGTGAAAATAAATTCAGGAAAGGAAACCCTTGAAGCAATTCTGATGTAGAACTTCTCTAAGAACAACCTTCTGCGATGAGCCTTCAGTTGTGGTGAAAGTGTATGGAAAGGCTAGGGTTTTTTTGAAGAGTGAATGAAAAGAGAGGAAAAACAAGTCCTCAAAATTGTGTAATTCGCCTAGAATAAATAGGGCATGTAAAAGTAGTTAAAAGGCAAGTTTTTATGGGGTAAAAAGGCTGGAAGATATTCTAAAGTGATCCCAGCAACTTAGCCTTTATTTTGCACATTTTTTGCCTTATTTGGCACCTCCAAATTAGGCTAGATATCTCAATTCCTTTCCCAATCTGTTCATGATCTTCTAACAAGCCAGATTTATCTTGGATTCTTTATTTGGACTTCAAAACAAGTAACAACATTATTTGGGCTCCAAAACAGGCCACTAAACTTTTCTCCATGTTTGAATAAGGATCAGCTCCAAAAAGGGCATGGTTTCACTTCTTTTGCCCTCAAATTGATCCTAAAGTACATGTAACTGCACACTAACACAAAATAGGGTAAAATACAACCAGTTTAACTCAAAAACATCACAAAGAGACTAGAAATTGATGGTATAAATGCATGAAATATATGAGGTATCAAATACCCCTAAACCTGGTTTTTGCTAGTCCTCGAGCAAAACCATCACTAAGAACACACAAAAACAAAAAAAAATCTAACTGTACCACTTTCGCTGGCTAAATGATTGCACTGAGCATGTGCAACAATCCTTTAAACCTCTAGGTGTCCCTAGTCGGAGGATTTGTGTCTCCTGAGGGTTTACAATGATGACGCCCACAAACATCTACAGACTCTGCAAACAATTTGGTTAAAGCAAACTTTGAAACAAACTAATAAGAACCAATGAAAGCTTAGTCATACATTCAAACCAAAAGTCTGCCACTTCAAAGAATGGTATCATGGGTAAAGTGTAAGAATATTACTCCATGACTCATGACTTCAAAAACACCATACTCAAATGCTAAAGATAGAATTCGCCTTAACTTTATTCTTCTCAGATATCACTCAAATTTTCACTCAGATCCTAAGGTGTAGTCTATCCACAAACATATGTGAATGAAATTATGTAAAAGGGAATCAAAATTCTCACATATGAAATATGAAATAAAAGCACAATTTCTGAACATATCTCATGAAATGAATCGAACACTAAGAATATGGATAACACACATACTTACCATCACCCATGAATACATCCTTAAAGATTAACAAGGTTTTTCACACGGTTGAAATGTAAGGCTTAGGTGAGGGGCTATGAAAAAAAAATGGATAGGAAATACGAAAGCTTGGAACATACCAAAGTGTCTTCCTTCTGAAACTAGAAAGCTATCCTCTTCAATTGACCTTAGTTGTTTGGCGTCCAGGACCCATGTGCAATAGTAAAAGGACTTGGAAATTGCATTTTCTTTGATCATCTTTTTTTTTTTCTTTTTTTGTTTCCTATTTCTCTTTTCATTTTGGAATTTCTTTTATTTTGCAATTCTAGCACATGTTACCTCGGTACACGCCATTTTCTTGATGTAGAGCTCAATCATCATCTTTGTCTTCATCACTTTGGTATTCCCCAAACTCTAGGGTATGGCTGTAATGGGCTAAGTATCTTTGATTGAGATGAAATGGTAGGGAAATATAGTGGTGAGAAAAGAAAAAGGCTTAAAATGTTTGGCTTCAAAACAAATAAGTAAATCGCATTACGACTTATCCATATCTCATCACATATCTCATCAATCATGCTAGCCAATAGCTCAATAAGTATACCTGC
Organism: Pyrus communis; assembly: GCF_041283825.1. Lineage (NCBI taxonomy): Eukaryota > Viridiplantae > Streptophyta > Magnoliopsida > Rosales > Rosaceae > Pyrus > Pyrus communis. The sequence continues at coordinate 16,818,763 of NC_142570.1, read as the reverse complement.
ACACGAGTCGGAACCACCTAAAGTGGTCTGTACGACAAGATTGGGTGTAAATAAATACGCTCAAGTGCTAGGATCACGTGAAGACTATGCGAATAATCGTGGGCCACCTACAAGTTGGAACCACCTAAAGTGGTTTGTACGACAGGATTGTGCACCTACCTTGGATCCAAGGTGAGTGTAAGGTGCGGGAGGTGAACATCATGTGAAGGACTGTGCCCTAGCCACGGGCGAAAACACTAACACCGGGGTGCAGGTTTATGAGCTATAACATATCTCAACACAATCATACTCACTACCATCACTGTCATCAATATGTACTCACCTGAAGCTTACCTGGGCGTTCGCAGCGTCATTTAGCACTTCAAAACATTCACAATAGTTAAGTTCAGGTAATATCCATATGAATATGCCATGATGCAATCTAAACCCAAACATTTCATGATATTCCTAAAATATATAATATGGCGTAACATGTACAATCAATAACACCCTAGTCCCAAACTATTTACTTTTGAGAGTAATCATCAGTGATAAGCCCAATTAGACACTGGTTAAATTAACTATCATTACTTACCTTTCCTTACTTCAATTTCTTGATTCCTCACGCATTGATTTATTACATTTAATCACCAAATCATAAAGCTAAATCTCACACTTCCCACCAATGTCCCTCACATTGCTCCATTCACTAAACAAGGCTATTGTCTCAATTATTTAATCTCATTTATTATATGGCTGCATCTAACGTCTTGTTAGACTACCTACCTATCCTAAACAAGGATCAAGCCATTCGTAGTTCACAATGATTAATTGTAGGTAACTAGCATAGATCACTTTAGAAGTGCTTGTGGAACTATCAATTATATGCCTATGAAAGAAAAAGACCCACTCACCTGGAGTCCACGCTATGATTATCTTGCATGCACATCGAGACATGACGAGCTATCGTCGCCTGTGACCAATTATCAAATCACGTCTCAAAGTTCTTACCTATAGAATACATAATTTACATAAAACATATCCTTAAGGACCTTCAAGAATAATTTGAGACCCATTGACCAAAAGTCAACTATCGATCTTTGATCGACGGTAGGGTCTACAACCCTGTATAACTCGATTCGGAAAATCCGCATATCAGATTTCCAATCTGTAGCTTCTAAAGATCCACATTATGCTTCTAGAATAAGATACTTAAATTTTATTACAATCCAACGGTTGGATCCTCGCCAATTCCCAAAACTGATTAGCAGTTAACGTTTTATTTTATGAACTTACAAATCCAATATAGAAAGATTTGTACGTCGGATTCCCAACCCATAAGTTCCTACATTCTTCAAATACTATGTACTACAATGTAACAAAGTTTGGTGACGATCCAACGGTTGGATCGTCGATTCACATAAATACCTATTAACATATCGTAGAGAATTTAGGTTCCAACGATCAACCTACGTCATTCAAATATCAAGACTAAATTCAAGATGTTTAACATAGCCAAAAAAATAGCATTGGTGGCCCAATGGCCATGCATCGCAGCACACGCCACCGTAGGTGGCAGTCAGCCGCTCCTACTCACCGGAAAATCCAACTATTTCCAAAAATTACCAAAATTTAAAGGAATGAAGATCTCAAAGAGAGGAACAACTTTCAAACCTGCCACAAAGTCCAAAAGTGGACGGAAGGGGGTCAATTTTTCCCACAAAGCTGGCGGATGCCTAAAACTTCCCGACGTCGATTTGTCGTCTACAGTGGTCGAATGGTGTCAAGGTTGGTTGGGATTTTCTCCTGGGATGATGGGCTACAAAGCCCAAGTGGTGGCATAGGCCTTCACTTCACCGATTTGCTGGAAAATTGAAAAAGGTGGTCGGAGTACTATTGATTTTCGTCGACTTTCGTGGCCTCAAACCATCATATACCGTGGTTAATCAAGGTGGTTCATGGGTGGATTTTGTAGAGGGGAATAAGAGCTTCAAGATGGTGGTGGCGGCGTTGAAAATCTCCACCGGAGTTGGCCGGAATCGGCCTTGGAAAATGGGAGCTCGCAGTGGGTGTGGGTCGATGGGAAGGCTACTCCCCCTTCTTTTTTTCCTTTTTTTTTTTTTTTTTTTTTTTTTTTTCCCCCCTTCATTTCTGATTTCTCATTGGTCCTCCATCCCTTTTAATTTGATTGGTCCATTTTTCTCTTTACATAAGGTTGATTAGTTAGTCTTCCCACAAGGTGGGAGTTCAAATAATTTAACTACCTTTAAATAACCAACTTCAAACATCCGTAATTATACCGTTATAATTCAGACTCACAAACAGCTTTCGCGCCTATGCATTTGTAGTGGCAAGTACTACGAGGATATGCTAAAAGAATAAGTCATACGTTACTCTAACCGATGATCAACAGAAGTCAATGTCCTTCCCTCTAGGGCATTTTCGTAAATTCACGCTTCTAAAATTAATAAAAACGTAAAATTTGGGACGGATTGTCACAGTAAGAATATTCAATAGATGAGCGGTTTTTTAGTTAAAATAGTCTTCTAGATTTGCATAATTCCTTAATTTAGTCTTTGAGATTGAAATTGATAGAATTGGTCCCTGAATTTGTCCATCATCAATCATTTTGGTTATTCTGTGAAAATTTCTATTAAATAAAGACCAAAATGATAAAAATACCCTGAATTTAATTGACAATGGGTCAAAATGATTTGACAAAAATTGAAGGTATTTTTGTCATTTTTCATTATTTAATAGAGATTTTTCACAGAAAGACCAATATGATTGAGGGTAGACAAACTCAGGACTAATATAGCATGATTATTGAGCTATAGAGATTTTTAACATATTCTCACAGAAAGACCAATATAGCATGATTATTGAGCTATAGGCCTCCTTAATCAACATACAAGAATAAGTTATCAATCAAACAGATAAGTAAATCGCATTCATGTTTTACGAAACAATAACTGGAGGAAATCAATTTATATCACATATATGTTCATGGCTTTGAGTTCACCTCTAACAAAAAAGAAATTAGTTCCACATGTTTGCAATTAAACAAAACCAATCTAATTTAAACATTGAACTAAATCTAAGGATAGAAAGAACCAAGAAATGCTCCAGCACTCCAATGGCAGATTGCACAATCCTTGGATGCAGCACGGCTCAAAACTCCTTATCTCATTCCTTCAAGTCCAGAAGGAAAATGACTAGGGTTAGGTGCGGCAGAAACTAGGGTTTCTAGAAGGGGGTTGCAACATAGATTTAGGGGAAAGGATAGTTCTTCTAGAACTATATATTTGGGTGATTTAATGTGAAATTGAGTCCTCTTTGCAATTGGAATTAAGGTAGGATAATATTAGTTTAGGATAAGATAAGATAAGGTTTGGATAATGTTCATTCCTTTTAGTTGATTCCTTAGCTTCAATGTCTTAACTCAATTCTTTCGGATGTTAAGCACATTCCTAGCCTCTTTTGATCTTCAAAAACGTCCATTCAACTTGCTTCATGCATGTGCTATCCATTCCAAGCCCAAAACTGCTCTAAAATGCTCCAAATTGCATTTTCTTGCCAACTTTGCCATTTGGACCTACAAACACACGAAAATAACTTAAAACACTCTAATAAGTAGAAACTAACTCACTAAATGCAAAGAAACAAGCTAACAAAGTCGCTTAAATATGCTCCTATCAGTTAACCATAGGGTCGGCAGCCGGATGCCTTACTTACAGAAGCAAACAAGTCTGTGTGACACTTGGCTGTTAACCTTAGCTTTCTTCAATCCTTTGAGCTATGTGCTTTGCATCACAAAATATTAAAGATTTTTGGGTCATGAAATTCGCTAACCTTTCGTACAAAAAATAAGCGGTTGTATGGAATTTCATAAGCAAAGGTCCTAGAGAACTCCTTGCTCATTATGTAACCAATGATGTGGGTTGCATAGCAAGTATCACAAACATTTTAGGAACTAGTGTAGATTTAAATGATCCTTTCGTCCTTGGCAAAGGTGAAGCTTATCAGCAGCGTAGCATGTCGGCAGTGGATAGACCTTCGTATATGCATGTTAACTGTTTAACCTTTCACAAAAATGTGTGGTTGTTTATGTTTAGCATGGCTTAGTGCTTAAAGGGCAAGTCATAGGCAGTTTTCTGGAAACTGTAGGCTACCTTAGTGCACTCGGTAACAGCTTTAGGGTTCCAGGGCAGCTGTTTATAGGGCATACTGCATAATGTGCCTTCTCCATCTCTGACGCCTAGTTCCCCACGAATTAGGCCAAGAGACTTAAAATCCTTAAGTTAGCTAAGCCTTAAAAAAGACTATTGTGGCTACTTCTAGGAATCCTGACACCAGTCATTGTGCAACTAGTTACACCAGGGCAGCCCGACTTATCCATGCCTGGATATTCGAAGTGTATAGTTTATCTTCCCGCATTGGAGAGCAAACCCATATGGGTGTTGGGGAATTGGTTTACCCTATCGCATTAGGGAGCATAGTTGTTCCCTAGGTGGTACAATTCCTGTGATAAGTCTCTAAGAAGAGCGCGGTCTTCTTTTGAAGTGTAGGAATGATCAGTTGTTGTAAGCATGTAGCCGGGCCAACTTGTAAATTGCTTCTGAATTCCTCATTGAAAAAAGAGTGAAACGAACAAAAACTTAGCTGTAAAGTAGGAAATGCATAACAACTGGATAGTCCTCGGCTTGCGAGGTGGTGGCCGTCGAGCTTCTTGAGTCTTCGGGTTTTAATGTAGCGGGAGTTCACGCATGGAACTTCCTCAGATTGTAGGCATTCCACTGTTTTTCGATCTCATTGTCGTTCATGGTGGCGAAGGTGTAGCTACCCTTGCCTCCTACTCTGCTGATCTTGTACGTGAAGGAATAATTTGTGAAAACAAGTTCATTTCAGCAACATCTATGCATGCAATTAACAATTAAAGGCGGAATCATTCTTGCATGCACTCAAAAACAAAACTTTACCCATGAAATTCAAGGCCTAGTTGGTGTGGTGAATCAAGACTCAACTCAAATCTTAAAGAAAAAAGTTGCGAAACTTTTTAATTAATCGTAGCCATAAATAATTAAACCATTTAATTATCCTTACTCATCTTCGTTGTTTCTTCAATCTTTACCTTACACGATGTATGATCCATTAGGTTCCTTTTAACGAGGTAGTGGGCGATTAGAACTTTTCAAATTGATTGTGAATTGAAACTTACATTTCAATTCTTCTTTTGGTGATTATTTAGGGCTTCTACAAACCATGAGTGACACTTAGCAGTATGTCATGGCTACCCAAGCTAATCAGAAGAAGTGGAGAATCTATTCAGTTTGGGATTACAATGCAATACGGTCTTTCTCTAATAAAATACTTTTGACCACATTGTTTGATTTAATAGTTTATTCATGTCTACTATCCAATGTGATTCTTTTACTTATATGATTACCTTGAATGTGATTTGGAACGAATTCCTAAATCTCATTCATACTTTGGCCAGAGATTCTTAATCATCTTATAAAGTATTCTCCCTCAAATGGTTTAAAGGTTAGAGATTCCTTGCTGTGCATTCACTTGCCTTCATCGCTAAATGGCTTAACCCCAACTATGCTGTGGACACAATTTGATGGAGTGACTTTGACATAGTCAAGGATCAATGACCTAACCGCAAGACAAATATGATGCCTCATGTCAAAGGAATACTTTGCATTATCCCAACCATGAGTTTTCATGTGACGTGAGTATGAGAACTCCTTGTTTATTACATTTAGTGGACTCATTCTCTATTGAGCACCTATATGCCTGTCTTGGTGTTAGTCACATTAATGACTCGAGACCAGTCACTCTCTCTAAGAGAAGACATAGCACGTACTGATCTTAATGGACTGTCAATGCCTAATTGGCAATCCTATGATGAGGAACATTTAAGATATGTATACAAAAAAGAATGGTCTTATGAATCTGACTTCTTTAGATCACATTCTCCCAATTACATATTCCTTGGACTTATCGTTTAAGCATATAACATTTATACGAGACGGCTTTAAACAATAATCTTTGCCCTTTATATCAAACTGGATTAGTTTAACATGTGAAATGTTTGTAAAGTATCATCATATGATTGAATTTAAGTCACATTTCCAACAGTACAGACCTTACCAGATGGGATCCATCTTTTTTGAGCCTTTTCTAGGGGTAGCGATGAAGGCTTTTCTTAGGACTAGATCTCCAGGCTGGAACTGCCGGATCTTGGCTTTTTTATTGTAGCTGGAGATGAGTGATAGGAGCATTTTCATGCGACTTAAATGGCTTGTTCTCGTGCATTTACGTTATGTTTCTTTAGTTATTTTAGTACTTTAAGCTATTTTCGTGTGTTTGTAGGTCGAAAGGGCTAAAGGAGCAAAAAGATGCATTTTGGAGACTTTTGGAGCACTTTTGGGCTAAGGACGGATAGCTTATGCTTGAAGCCAAAGTGTTGGACGAAATTGAAGACCTAATTGGAGCCAAAGTGTTGGAACCTTGTTCTCTTTAGTTTTAGGACATTTAAACCTTTCCTAATCCCAATCATGCCATGCATAACACACATCCATTCTAACACATTGTCATTGCACATGCATTTCCTTCATTAGTTAACCCACATGCACTTATCACTTATCATCACCACATATCATATCACTTAATCACTTATCACTTATCATCACCACTTAACCACTTATCATATCATAACCACATATCATATCACTTATCACTTATCACTTAACATATCATCCACCTACTTCACCTACAACATCCACCTACTTCACCTACAACATCCACTTCACCTACAACATCCACCTACTTCACCTACAACATCCACCTACTTCACCTACAACATCCACTTCACCTACAACATCCACCTACTTCACCTACAACATCCACCTACTTCACCTACAAATGACATAGCCATATGTTCCCTCCACTACTCCTATAAATACCCTTGCATTCATTCATTCATGGAGATCTCATTTTTCATACACAACACACCACAAACACTTCCATCTTCTCCCTAGCCGTGAGTCTCTCCATTTTCTGCACCATTCCCTTCCCTTTCTCCTCCATTTCTTCCATTTCCATAATCCCCCAATCCATTCAACACACCAACAACATCCCTTAGTCCTTGTGCTACAACGAAGACGAAGAGAAGAAGGCCTAAACGTTCATACAATTCACGTTTGAGTTGTTGGAATGTTTACGCGTTTCTTTGATTTCAATGTTTAAATTCAATTCTCTTTGTTTTGTAATGGAAGAGAAGAGTGCCTAAACGTTCATACAATTCAAGTTTGAGTTGTTGGAATGTTTAGGTGTTTCTTTGATTTCAAAGTTATGAGGAACTAAACCCTTTTTGGCTAGGGGTGATTTCAATACCATGTTTATTTATGTGATATGAATTGATGAATTCCGGTTATGAACTCTTGATTCGTGAATGCAATTGGCTTAACTATTTGATGATTAACTTATTTGTGTTTGTTGATTGAGGGTCGACACTTAATTAGCATGCATGAATATGTGGCTAAAGTTTAAGAAGGTTTCACATAATCGTTACTAACTTATACTTGAAAGTAGTGAAGGTCGCTTGTCACGATCGCGTTAAGTTTAATTCTTAGCATGAGTAACATGATGTCATAGTTACAAATGCTTTGTCAATGCTTATGGTTTTCATTATTCTTAATGATCTTCGATTGTATCTCTATTATGATGACATGTAGGGAACTTTTGAGAATGTTTTGGGTTGTCGAATGATGCCATCCAATCCAATAATATAAGGAAAATCTAAGGGTTAACTAGTGATGTCACGGTTAATTTGGGGCATTGTCGTTCATAATTCAATGAAGGAATAACTGGAAATTGATTCATATGCATAAATATCATGTGTAGAGAAAGAACCCTTAGCTAGCTTCCCATCCATTCATTTCCGTCAAATCCATATTTACAATTTGTTTTGTTTCCAAGTATTCATTTTAGTTTAAATTCGTCCAAATCCAATTCCCCCCTATTTCGTTGAAGTCTTAGTCTTAATCTTTCTTATTTTTAGTTTTGCTTTCTTCGAGCATTAAATAGTGTTTTATATTGTGTTTTTATGTTTTTAAGTCAATTTAGAAGGTTTTAGCAAGCCCTCCTAATCCCCGGTCTAGAACGATCCCTCACTTATCCATTCTACTACAATTGTCAAACGAGGGTTTAATTTGTGCGCGTATAATTCTCGCATCAAATTTTGGCGCCGTTGCCGGGGATTAGCAACTTTGCTAATCCCTTGTCTTTATTTTTATAATTTTTTTGTTTTTCGTGCATTCTTATGTCAGATTCTTAGTTTGTTTGTTTCCTTGTTTTTTTTAGGTACTGTGTATGACTCGTAGCTCTCGGCCTATTATAGAGAACATCTCCGACTTTGACGGTGATTTTGAACGCACTTTGAGGAGAACGAGGAGTCAACAAGAGCCACCACAACCTCCACCACAACCTGGGCTTGAAGAAGACGCGGTAGGTGTAGAAGAAAAGCCCACGGATCAGATTTTTGAAGAAAAACAAGCCATGGCAGCAGATAATAGAACCATCAAAGAGCTTTCGGCCTCGGGTTTGGCCAATGCAGACCCTCTTTGCATTCAATACCCCGTGGCTGCCCAAGGCAAGACCGATGAATTTGAACTCAAATCCAGTTTGTTACACCATATTCCGAAGTTCCATGGCTTGTCTATGGAAGACCCCAACAAACACTTGAAGGAGTTCGAGGTGGTTTGTTCGAGCATGACCCCCGTCAATGTGGATGGGAGTATATTGAAGATGAAGGCCTTTCCATTTTCACTTATGGACAAGGCCAAAGATTGGCTCTACGAACTAGCCCCGGGAACTGTGACTTCGTGGGAGAGTATGAAGTGTGCTTTCTTGGAGAAATTCTTCCCTACTTCGAGAGTGATTCTCCTACGGAAGAAAATTAGTGGTATTCAACAGAATCATGGTGAGACATTCCCGGCTTATTATGAGCGTTTCAAGGGCCTTGTAGCTTCATGTCCTCAACATCAAATGAAGGAGGAACTTCTCCTTCAATATTTCTATGAAGGCCTCCTTCCTATCGAACGTCAAATGCTTGATGCATCAGCGGGAGGAGCATTGGTGGACAAAACACCAAGGGATGCCAAGAATCTCATAGCCAACCGAGCGCTCAACGCCCAACAATATGAAGGAGTGGGCCAAAGGGAAGCACCACGGCAACAAAGTGTAAATGAGGTGAGTGCTATTTCTGAAATTCAATCACAACTTGCTAATCTTACTTCTCTTGTTTCTCAGGTTGTGATTGGTCCAAAAGCACAAGAACACCAAGTTTGTGGCGTGTGCTCAATTCAAGGGCATCCATCCGACAAGTGCCCTCAACTAATCGAGAATGGTGGGTGGGAATCTGCCAATGCCATGGGCTATGGGAATCAAAACCAACCAAGGAACGATCCATATTCTAACACATATAATCCAGGATGGAGGGACCATCCAAACTTCAAATGGAGGGAGCCACAACAAGCTGCCCAACAAGGAGGATTTAGGCCAAACCCCCCTGGTTTTTATTCAAAGCCGTATGCACCCCAACAATCCCAACAACCTTCGGCATCATCTCATTCAGGTACGTCTTTGGAAAGTAATCAAGCTATGCAATTACTAACCTCTATTTCGCAGGGGTTGCAAAATCAAAACAACCGGATAGAAAATAACGAAAAGGAGATGATGGATATGAAGAAACAAATAGGGCAGATTTCTGAGTTCCTTGGACAGATTAGAGAGCAAGGAAAGCTTCCTAGCTCAACCACAGTCAATCCAAAGGGAGGATTTGAATCCGCCAAGGCCATCACCCTAAGGGGTGGAAAAGAAGTTGGGACCGAGCCAAACAATCCCAATTCTACCCAGAAAGTAGATGAAGAGACGACACAACCTGAGGCAGATCACCCTAACTCGGCCAAATCAGGTAATTTAAGTTCAAATTCATGTACTTCACGTCCTAATCTGCCCAATGTACCTTTTCCTCGCAGGTTCATGCAAGAAAAAAAGGAAGAAAGCGAGAAAGACATTCTTGAAACGTTCCGGAAGGTGCAAGTGAACATACCGCTTCTCGATGCAATCAAACAGGTTCCAAAGTATGCTAAATTCCTCAAGGACCTATGCAATAGAAAGAGAAGAAGGGCAAACAAAGAGGTAGTGAAGGTAAGCGAGAATGTGTCCGCTGTTTTGCAACGTAAACTGCCTACCAAGTGCAAAGACCCCGGTAGTTTCACGATTCCTTGTGTGATTGGACATAATCGTTTTGAACATGCCATGCTTGATTTAGGTGCATCCATAAATGTCATGCCTTATTCTATTTATGCATCTATGAATTTGGGTGAATTAAAACAAGATGGTGTAATTATACAATTGGCCGATCGTTCTAACGCGTATCCAAAAGGAGTTTTGGAAGATGTGCTTGTGCAGGTGAACCATTTAATTTTTCCGGCTGATTTCTACATCCTAGACATGGAGGATTCAGCCCATTCTACATCTTTGCCGATTCTCCTTGGTAGGCCATTCATGAAGACGGCCCGAACGAAGATTGATGTATACAAAGGCACCTTGACAATGGAATTCGATGGGGAAGTGATTGATTTTAATATTTCTGAAACTATGAGATATCCCGTTGATGACCATTCTTGTTTTTCCATTGATGTTATCGATTCTTTGGCGCAGGTATACCTTGAAGAATTGAACGAGGACGCCCTGGAAACAACCATTACTAAGGCCATAGAGCGCAAAAATGAAGGATTTGGGCCAATGCAAGGCCACGGCAAGGAGGAGGAATTCTTTGCAATGGGTTCTAGTGAAGAAATAATTGAGGTTGTGGCAGCCCTTGAGTCATTGCCACAACAATATGGTAAGGTTCCACTCTCACTTTCAAATTCAGTTTCCACTAAGATGCTACCTTCTGTTGTTCAGGCACCATCGCTTGAACTTAAGCCTTTGCCGGACCATTTGAAGTATGTGTTTTTGGGAGAAGGCGAAACATTGCCCGTCATCATTTCATCAAGTCTCACGGTAATGGAGGAGGAGAAGCTTGTGAGGGTGCTGCGAGAGCACAAAACGGCCATAGGGTGGACTTTGGCCGACATTAAAGGAATAAGCCCTACCACATGCATGCACCGTATACTTCTTGAGGAGGGGACTAAGCCATCCCGAGAGGCTCAACGCCGTCTCAACCCTCCGATGATGGAAGTGGTGAAGAAGGAAATAATCAAGCTTTTGGATTGCGGAGTGATCTACCCTATCTCCGATAGCCGTTGGGTCTCTCCAGTTCAAGTCGTTCCCAAGAAGTCCGGAGTAACTGTTATCAAGAATGATGAGAATGAGCTCGTGCCTACACGCATTCAGACTGGATGGCGAGTATGTATCGATTACCGGAAGCTAAATGCCATGACTAGGAAAGATCACTTTCCTTTGCCATTCATCGACCAGATGCTCGAAAGGTTAGCCGGTCATGCTTTTTACTGTTTTCTTGATGGATACTCTGGATATAACCAAATTGTGATAGCCCCGGATGATCAAGAGAAGACCACATTCACATGTCCCTTTGGAACATTTGCTTATCGTCGCATGCCATTTGGCTTATGCAACGCACCGGCCACTTTCCAAAGGTGTATGGTAAGTATATTTTCCGATTTTGTTGAAAAGATCATTGAGGTTTTCATGGATGATTTCAGTGTATTTGGGAGTTCATTTGATAATTGCTTGGATAATCTGATCTTAATTTTGAAACGATGTGTTGAAACTAACCTTGTCTTGAATTGGGAGAAATGTCACTTTATGGTGAAACAAGGTATAGTTTTAGGACATATTGTTTCAGAAAAAGGAATTGAAGTAGATAAATCGAAAATAGACCTTGTACGTCACTTACCCTCTCCTACTTCGGTTAGAGAGGTACGTTCGTTTCTTGGCCATGCAGGGTTCTATAGGCGTTTTATCAAGGACTTCTCCAAGATGTCCAACCCTCTTTGCCGATTGCTTCAAAAAGATGTGCCATTCAAGTTTGATGAAGAGTGTAATTCGGCATTTAACCAACTCAAGGAGAAGCTAGTCTCGGCCCCCATTATTGTACCTCCAGATTGGAGCCTTCCGTTCGAGCTCATGTGCGATGCATCCGACTATGCATTAGGAGCTGTTCTAGGACAAAGAAGAGACAAGCGGCCGCATGTCATATACTATGCCTCTCGGACTCTCAATGATGCCCAATTGAACTACTCCACGACGGAAAAAGAACTTCTAGCTGTGGTTTTTGCTTTAGATAAATTCCGTTCATATTTAATTGGTACTAAAGTAATCGTTTATTCTGATCATGCAGCTTTGAGGTACTTGCTCACGAAAAAGGAAGCAAAGCCGAGGCTTATCCGTTGGATTCTTCTTCTTCAAGAATTTGATATTGAAATCCGGGATAAGAAAGGAAGCGAGAATGTAGTGGCTGACCATTTAAGCCGAATGATCCACGAGGAGCATGAACATGCCGTACCTATCCCTGAAACTTTTCCCGATGAGCAGCTGCTATCCATTGAGGTAAGTGAACCATGGTATGCAGATTTAGTGAATTACTTGGTGGCTAAACAATTTCCAAATGAACTAAACAAGCACCAACGTGATAAGCTTAAAAATGATGCACGTTTCTATGTTTGGGATGACCCTTATTTGTGGAAGTATTGCCCAGATCAAATTGTACGTAGATGTGTGCATGATTCTGAATTTCACTCAATTCTAAGCTTTTGTCACACATATGCATGTGGTGGTCATTTTGGCACACAACGCACTGCCCTCAAGGTTCTAGAGTGTGGTTTTTATTGGCCGACTATATTTAGGGATGCTAGAACCTTTTGTATGTCTTGTGATCGTTGCCAACGAATGGGTAACATAGGTACCAAGGACCAAATGCCGCAAACCCCTGTCTTTAATGTTGAAATTTTTGATGTTTGGGGCATTGATTTCATGGGCCCTTTCCCTCCATCTTATGGTTTCACTTATATCTTGCTAGCCGTTGATTATGTTTCTAAATGGGTGGAAGCAAAAGCCACCCGTACTAACGATTCTAAGGTGGTTGCAGATTTCGTGAAAACTAACATTTTTGCTAGGTTTGGAATGCCGAGAGTAATCATAAGTGATGGAGGGTCTCACTTTTGCAATCGGACCATTGAGGCGTTGCTAAGAAAGTACCATGTCAACCATAAGGTCTCCACACCTTACCATCCTCAAACAAATGGCCAAGCCGAGGTGTCTAACCGAGAAATCAAACAAATTTTGGAGAAGACCGTTGGACCAACAAGGAGGGATTGGAGCTTACGTTTAGATGATGCACTGTGGGCATATCGTACGGCATACAAAACACCCATTGGGATGTCACCTTTTCGGCTCGTCTATGGTAAGCCATGTCATTTGCCCGTAGAGTTAGAGCACAAGGCACATTGGGCCGTGAAGACTTTCAACATGGACAAAGATGCAGCGGGAGTTCATAGGAAGCTCCAATTGAATGAACTTGAGGAGATTCGGAATGAAGCCTATGAGAATGCCCGGATGTACAAAGCCAAGACCAAAGCATTCCATGATAAAATGATTCGAACCAAGACCTTCACAGTTGGGCAGAAAGTGTTACTTTTCAACTCTCGCCTACGTTTGTTTCCTGGTAAGTTGCGTTCTAAATGGATTGGCCCGTTTGTTGTTACTAACGTTTTACCTTATGGTGCAGTCCACATAAAAAGCTTAAGGAATGGCGTAGAATTCAAGGTGAACGGGCATCGGTTGAAGCCATATTATGAGCATGGTGTGGGGCAAGTGGTGGAAGACATTCCTTTCCATTCCGTGGGCTCAAATGAAGATTAAAAGAGGGTACTCGTCCGGCTGAAAGACGTAAAAGAAAGCGCTACTTGGGAGGCAACCCATGCATCCGAATAGAGAAGAACTTGGAAACCCCTTTAAGAGACTTATTTTTATTCCTTTCTTTTTCTTTACTGCCTTTACTTTGCTTTCTTTCTCGTATTTGTTTATTTGCTTGCTCTGTTGTGACTTTCTGTTTAAAACATTGAGGACAAAGTTTGATTTAAGTGTGGGAGGGTAAACAATTCGTATTTGCATGAATTTCGTGGGATTTATTCACCTATCACTTAGAATGTTGTTTCTTGCTGTTTTAAGCGTTTTTATAGTGTCTTGGTATGTTTTATAGTGTCTTGGTATAAAACTCCGAAAATTTGATAAAAATTAAAAAAAAAAAAAAAAAAAAAAAAAAAAAAAAAAAATTCTTTTGAAAAACCCAAAAATATGTGTTTTTAGAGTCATTTGAGTCATTTTGGTGTTTGTTTGTGTCTTAGCGCTACTTGGGAGGCAACCCATGCATTCAACAAAGGAAGACTTAGAAAGCACTCAAATTCCAGATTCCTAAAAACTCTTCTCTTTGTTGATATTTCGTTTCTGCCTTGTTAGGTTGTTTAGTTGTTATTGTTTGTTTGTTTATTAATTGTGGGAGTCTATGATTGTAACATTGAGAAAATGATTGGTTTATTGATAGGCACTGCTAAACAAAGAAAGATGGAGCCTTCACAAAGGGCGTTTACTTGAAGCCCCACTACTGGGCAAAACTCTAGGAGCGGAAGGCATCGGAGCGGAAGGCATCGGGGCGGAAGGTATCGGAGCGGGAGGCATCAAAGAAGAGGCCTCAATACTTGGCCAAACGCTGGATGAGCCCGGAAAAATGTGCCTCTGGAAGTAAGCCGCAAGCCTTTGACGGTCAGTTTGACGGTCACTTTGCATCCGACCATTGGATTCTTGTAGCTCATCAAGCTTCCTCTTCATACCCGTCGAATAGTTGTTGGCAAGCACGTGCAAACTTCTATTCTCGTACTTAAGCAGTTTGATCTCCTGCTTGAGACTTTCCACCTCTGCCATCAATGATTCCACCTGACGGGAGCGGGCAAGCAGGCGTTGGCCCATATTGGACACAGAGCTCGCACACTGAACACTAAGTGCGAGGGATTCTTGAACGGCCAACTCATCGGACCGTCCTGACAGCAGCCTACTATCTTTTGGAGTGAGGAGGTTCCTAGCTACTATTGTAGCTGTTGTGGCGTCCTGCATCACGGAGTCTTCACCTGTGAGAGGACCGTTAGAAGAAAAGAAAGAAGGGCGCCATACGTTACCTTGACGCGGCGCGCCCGTATCACTGCTAAGGCTCAATTCCAAGCTAAGGTTCGATGAGTTTGCCATTTTCAAAAGTGTTCAAAGAGAAGGGGAGGATGAAGTTAAAATTGGCCGGAGTCAATTTTCAAGAATGGGAAATCTTCAGAGTGTGTTTGTTGTGGTGATCGATACCTCAATAAGAAGCCAAGGCGACGCGTCCACCGATTCAAAAAGCCGGAATTTCCGGCGTAATTTAGGCGACGCTTTCTCAGCTTTTCAGAAGACGTGTTCAACTTTGTCAAAAGAGTTCTTCTTTTCAGACAACATGTGGAGGCCATCATTGCAACTACACATCTTTAGCCGACAAGCGCAAAGTTCGGCGACGCTTTCTCAGCTTTTCAGAAGACGCGTGCAGCTTTGTCAAAAGGAGCCGCATCTGCACTACCACGTGTCGTTCAGAAAGCGAAGGGGCGTCGTTCTGAAATCGAAGGAGCGCCTGCTCAGAAATCGAAGAGGCGTGTTCAGAGATCGAAGAGGCGCCATTATTTCAAAAAGCCGGATTTGCGGGATCAAAACGTTTGTCGACAAAGGTAAAAAGTACCACCACTTGATATTATCTCTATATATGTCGACCTTCGTCTTTTATGGCAGGGCAAACCTGAAGAAAATGCCCAACTCTCTCTCACCTCTGAGGGCGCACTCCCAGCAAAGCCTTTCGAAATACTCAATTCTTTCTTCTTCCCCAAAGATGATACCAGATGCCTGGAGTACATATGACCCAGGAGGAAGCAGCACAACAAATACATGTGCTGATTCATTCACCGCTTCTTCAAAAGCAAAGGTATCTCATATCATCAAGGTCAAAAGCAAAAGTATCTCATATCATGCTCTTTCCCTGTCTTTTTCTTTGTCCTTGTTCTTACTCGCATGGCAAAGTAAAAGAAGCAATCAGCCGGCACTTGGAGTCAGTCTTCCGTTCTGGAGCCAACTGCCTGGAATCTATTCCTGATTGCTTACCTAGTGTTGCTCTCGAGTAGTCATCTTCAACGGTTGATAAACTTCCAGAGAAGGGACCACTTCTGCAAAGAGGAGCGAGTAAGGCAAGTGAAAATGATACATTGAAGCATGTGGAGACAAACATAGGCTGAGTTATCCTCCAACCCTTTTCAATACGAATTGGAAAGATTGAACAAAGAAACAGACCAAAGGAGTAAGCTCAGACCTTCGGGGGAGACCAAAAGAATCCTGCTGCCCAGTTCAAGAGTAGCACAAAGGAAAATCAACGATGGGAGGAGCCCCTGTGGAATCAACAACATCAAGCC
The DNA here is from genome assembly GCF_041283825.1 of Pyrus communis. Classification (NCBI taxonomy): domain Eukaryota; kingdom Viridiplantae; phylum Streptophyta; class Magnoliopsida; order Rosales; family Rosaceae; genus Pyrus; species Pyrus communis. Next base: position 16,802,273 of record NC_142570.1, on the reverse strand, counting down.
TCAATGAAATCAATAAGGAGAAGATGGAATTTACATTCCACAACCAGATTTGCGTCTCTAAACTTTTCTCTTTGTTATTTACATTCTGCCATGTTTAGTATGTTTAAATGCTTTTTGTGTGTTTACTTATGCTTTGTATGATTTTAAGCTTAAAACATTGAGGACAATGTTTGATTTAAGTGTGGGGGTAACTAATGTTGTTAATGCAAATTCGTGGGATTTTATCGCCCATAACTTTAAAGGTTGTTCCTTACTGTTTTAAGGTGTTTTTAAGATGTTTTAGAGTGTTTTAGTATGTTTTGTTTTTATAAATCCGAAAATCACATAAAAATTTGAAAAACATGTTTTGAAAAACCTAAAAAGAGTGTTTTGAGTCGTTTTTGTGTGTTTGTGTCTTAGGGTACCTTCCAACACAATGATGAGGATTTGGTTTGTAATTGCATGACTGTTAAAGAGAATTATAAACATGGATGAAAGTTTGATTTACTCTTGGTATATGTTTGGTTATGGTTATAATGTATGACTTCACATGCAATCATAAAAGAAAAATTCGTTTTTGTAACATGCTTGAAGGAAGGAACTCAAACAAACGCTACAACCCTGTGAGACTCGAGCCATTACTTTCTTTGGAGAGTTATTTTCTGTGATTCTTTGTTTTCTAAAGTTGTTGCATGATCTCATTATTCCTTGCTTGGTTGCTACTTAGAATGCAATTGTATCATGATAGAACTAAATGCTAGAACTTATATCCGTTTCATTCAAAGCATGATATTGATTGCATAACATATATCAAGATGAAGTTGTGTAGTTGCCACCATAGCCAAATAGCCTTACTTCCCATATTTCGTATATATTGTAAGTCTTAACCCCGTTGAGCCTCGTTTAACCTATTTTCTTTGCTAACCACATCAACCCTTACCTAGCCTAGATTAGGACCATCCGTACCCTTGTTCTTAAAAGATAGTGAGCATGACTTAAATGAATTCCTTTTGAGTACATTATGAAAGAAAATGAGTGTGGGGGAGAGAATGTTTTGTTCTTAAGCGTTTATGTATGTTTTGAAAAAAAAAAAAAAAAAAAAAAAAAAAAAAAATTGTGAAAAATATATGTAAAAGAAAAACAGAAAAGAAAAGAAAGAAAGGAAAAAGAACTTGTTCCCCCTTGATCAAAAGTTGAGTTTTCATTCAAAAGTGATTTCTACGTTAATTCAAATGTTTTGCTCGCTATTTCTTTGAGAACCTTTGTTTTCCATATACCTTCTTTAGCCAAACACCTTTAGCCCCGTTACACCCCTTTGACTTCTATCTTGATCGTTATGTGTTTAATAATGTGGAGTTTGGAATTGATATGAGCTTATGGAATCACTGGTTCTCATTCTAAGTAGTAGCATTCCATTCATGAGATCATATTCATGTCGTTATCGTAAATTCAGAAAATGCTTTCCTTGTTATAACATATGTGAGTGTTCGTCTACATGTTTACATCAATCTTCTCACATATAACTAGTGTAGGGTGTGTAGTCAGAAAATCTATGTGAAAATAGAGTGCATTCTAGTAAGGAATTGAGGGAATTCTCTAAGGCATGTTACTACATTCAAAACATGGTTTTAAATGCTTAATTGTGAACTAGTATGTGGTGACTATGAGTAAGAATGTACTTAAGTGTAAAAATGGCTAAAATCTGTGGGAATAATGATTTTTAACTTGTCATGTGCTTTGGAAATCCCTGAGACGTTTGTTGGAAGGTTTAGGTTGTGTTTTACTTGTTCGTTTTGTTTTGTTTCTGGTTTCTTTTGTTTTGTTTTGCTCGAGGACTAGCAAAGATAAGTGTGGGGGTATTTGATAGGAGCATTTTCATGCGACTTAAATGGCTTGTTCTCGTGCATTTACGTTATGTTTCTTTAGTTATTTTAGTACTTTAAGCTATTTTCGTGTGTTTGTAGGTCGAAAGGGCTAAAGGAGCAAAAAGATGCATTTTGGAGACTTTTGGAGCACTTTTGGGCTAAGGACGGATAGCTTATGCTTGAAGCCAAAGTGTTGGACGAAATTGAAGACCTAATTGGAGCCAAAGTGTTGGAACCTTGTTCTCTTTAGTTTTAGGACATTTAAACCTTTCCTAATCCCAATCATGCCATGCATAACACACATCCATTCTAACACATTGTCATTGCACATGCATTTCCTTCATTAGTTAACCCACATGCACTTATCACTTATCATCACCACATATCATATCACTTAATCACTTATCACTTATCATCACCACTTAACCACTTATCATATCATAACCACATATCATATCACTTATCACTTATCACTTAACATATCATCCACCTACTTCACCTACAACATCCACCTACTTCACCTACAACATCCACCTACTTCACCTACAACATCCACTTCACCTACAACATCCACCTACTTCACCTACAACATCCACCTACTTCACCTACAAATGACATAGCCATATGTTCCCTCCACTACTCCTATAAATACCCTTGCATTCATTCATTCATGGAGATCTCATTTTTCATACACAACACACCACAAACACTTCCATCTTCTCCCTAGCCGTGAGTCTCTCCATTTTCTGCACCATTCCCTTCCCTTTCTCCTCCATTTCTTCCATTTCCATAATCCCCCAATCCATTCAACACACCAACAACATCCCTTAGTCCTTGTGCTACAACGAAGACGAAGAGAAGAAGGCCTAAACGTTCATACAATTCACGTTTGAGTTGTTGGAATGTTTACGCGTTTCTTTGATTTCAATGTTTAAATTCAATTCTCTTTGTTTTGTAATGGAAGAGAAGAGTGCCTAAACGTTCATACAATTCAAGTTTGAGTTGTTGGAATGTTTAGGTGTTTCTTTGATTTCAAAGTTATGAGGAACTAAACCCTTTTTGGCTAGGGGTGATTTCAATACCATGTTTATTTATGTGATATGAATTGATGAATTCCGGTTATGAACTCTTGATTCGTGAATGCAATTGGCTTAACTATTTGATGATTAACTTATTTGTGTTTGTTGATTGAGGGTCGACACTTAATTAGCATGCATGAATATGTGGCTAAAGTTTAAGAAGGTTTCACATAATCGTTACTAACTTATACTTGAAAGTAGTGAAGGTCGCTTGTCACGATCGCGTTAAGTTTAATTCTTAGCATGAGTAACATGATGTCATAGTTACAAATGCTTTGTCAATGCTTATGGTTTTCATTATTCTTAATGATCTTCGATTGTATCTCTATTATGATGACATGTAGGGAACTTTTGAGAATGTTTTGGGTTGTCGAATGATGCCATCCAATCCAATAATATAAGGAAAATCTAAGGGTTAACTAGTGATGTCACGGTTAATTTGGGGCATTGTCGTTCATAATTCAATGAAGGAATAACTGGAAATTGATTCATATGCATAAATATCATGTGTAGAGAAAGAACCCTTAGCTAGCTTCCCATCCATTCATTTCCGTCAAATCCATATTTACAATTTGTTTTGTTTCCAAGTATTCATTTTAGTTTAAATTCGTCCAAATCCAATTCCCCCCTATTTCGTTGAAGTCTTAGTCTTAATCTTTCTTATTTTTAGTTTTGCTTTCTTCGAGCATTAAATAGTGTTTTATATTGTGTTTTTATGTTTTTAAGTCAATTTAGAAGGTTTTAGCAAGCCCTCCTAATCCCCGGTCTAGAACGATCCCTCACTTATCCATTCTACTACAATTGTCAAACGAGGGTTTAATTTGTGCGCGTATAATTCTCGCATCAATGAGCTGCTACTAGTAGGCTGCGACGTAGGTGATGACCTTCTCACATTGCTCCTTTACCAAATCTAAGTTTGTGGTCATTTCCTTTCTGTTCTGCTCGATGCTTGGCAATAGAATACTAATACTTGGCACGATGACATTGGGATGAATGATTGCTACTGAAGAAAATGCCAAAGAAAGTAGACGTTCATTGGTTGCTCATCATTTGGTTATGCGATACGCCCATAAATATCCAAGAAGTTCGTTTGGCCATTTTCCCTTCTTGTCGGAGAGGGATTTCTTGAGCCAGTTGAGAATTGTCCTGTTGGATGATTCGGCCTGCCCTTTACCTTAGGGATACCTTGGTGTGGACATATGTTGTTTGATGCCATATTTCTGGAAGAACTTTGCCAAATCTTTGCCTGCAAATTGCGGGCCGTTGTTTGTGACGATGGATTGAGGGATGCCAAATTGGCAAATGATGTTCCTTCATATGAAGTGCTCTATGTTCATCTGACTTGTGGTTGTCATGGGCTCTGTTTCCATGTATTTGGTAAGGTAGTCAGTTGCCACCGTCATCATGCCTCTGCCCCCAGTAGAGGGCATTATTAGCCTTACTAAGTCGATTGCCCACTGCATAAATGGCCAATGACTCGTTTGCATGTGTAGTTCACTGGCAGGCAGTACTAGTACCAGCTATAACGTTGGTAGCGAATGCACTTTTGTACTAATTCCTTAGCATCTTGATGCATAGTAGGCCAGTAGTAGCGTACGTTAAGCGCCTTATGTGCTAAGGATCGACTCCAGAATGATTTCCACAAACGTCTTTATGGATTGAACTTAGAACCCTTAGGTCGTCGGGAAGCGCTAGGCAACGGAGATGTGGCCTAATGTAGGATCTTCAGACGAGAATACCGTTCCACATGTAGTAACGTGCTGCCTTTGTTTGGAGTTTTCTAGCCTCTAATCTTTTCATGGGGAATGTGCCATTGACCAGGTAGTCTATAATGGAATCTTGCCAGTTTGGAATTGTCTAACTTGTGACACCTCGACTGCTAGCTTCGCCTCTATGCTTGGCTAGTCTAGATATTCCATTGAAATAGAGCGCTTGAGTTAATGGTCGAGGATGAAGCTTAGGCCAGCTAGCTCATCCGCGTGGGCATTATCTGCCCACGAAACTTAAGTAAAGGTGTGAGTCTAAACGCCTAAAGTTACTTTCGTACCTTCTTTAGGTACTGCGCCATCTTCATATATTTTCCCGTGTACTCCCCAGTAGTCTGGCTAGTAATTAGCTGGGAATAAGAATGAATTGCAAGCTTTTCACTGCCAAGTCTTTTGCCATTTGGAGGCCTACTAATAGGGCTTCATACTTTGCTTCATTATTGAATGCTCTGAAGTCTAAAGAGTCGCGGACATAATCGGTGCGATGAAAAGGTGTGAGAAGCTATAAAGTATGGCTCTTCACAGTCAGAAGTTGTGATGCAAGATAGGTGCGGCAGTGAGCCGTGGAGTTAGGGCCATGTTACACGTAGCAGTAGGCGATGCTCAACTACCAGTATTAGGCCACTCTAGAACTGAATTGCGAACCAAAGGTCAGTGAGGGCCGTCTGACACGCAGGAGGAGATGGTGCTTAACTGCCGGTACATGTTGCTCTTATGTAGAATCTTTTGGGGTGACGAGGACAAACTTGTTTCCGAGTGTGTCCTTCTAGTATCTGTCTGCTCTTGGAAAGCCTGTTGGGTGAGTTGCTGCGTTCGTCGGAAAACTTTGTGTCCGCTAGTGTCTGCGCCTTTATTGTCGTCATCTAGATTAGGCAAAATAGCGCGTCATGACATTGACTGTGTGCAGTTGAAGGTATAACTTAAGCTTCTGGGTTGCCAACTGTTGCCAAAGTTAGCTTTTGAATTTCTAGGAGTTGGTTTCAGTATCGAGGAGAGCTTTTGAACTGTGGTATATAGGTAGTCGATGTGATGACCCGTCCCTAATTTTCCATGTGATTTTCTCCCTGAGTGTGTAAATTGATGTTTATGTGTTGTTTGGCAAAAGTGGAACCTGATGTGGACGTAGTTATTCGACTTTAGATTAATTTTCTCGATATCATAATTAATTAGTACTCATTGTTACAAATGCGTGAGCCCAAATTAAACCTGAATCGAACTTGTAATGAAAAATTTACGTTTAGTTAAAGTGTGTTAACAACGAGTAGATTTGTACACGTGTGTGCTAGTTATTCAGTGCAAGAAACTACTATTTTTGATAAGGCGCGTTAGATTTCGTCTGATTTCAAATTGTACAAAACCTAATCATTTTTCTCTTTAAAAACCTGCCCCATGCTCTTTCTCCCTCACCAACCAATCAGTCATTCTCCTCACTTCCCTCACCTAATCAGACAAGTATCCCCTATCTTCTTTCTGTCCAATCAGAACATTTTGATAACTCATATATTTGATATATTTATACCATCCATTCCTAGTCCCTTTGTGATACTTTTAAGTTAAACTAGTTGCATTTTACCCTCTTTTGTGTTAGCGTGCATCTAATCGTATTTTGGAGCTCAGTTAAGGGCAAATAAGGTAAAATGGTGCTAAAAGTGGAGAATTGAATAAGGATGCTGATGTAGACAGAATGGCTTTTTATAAGACCAATAATAGAAACAAAAAAAAATGTGGGAATTAAATGCCCAAATATTGGGATGTATTGGCCGCATGTAATAGCTCTTTAACATCATAAAACCTAGCCTTTCGGCCATTTTTACATACACCTTTCATTCTAGGAAAATTTCACAACTTCAGTCACTATTTTTCTCTCTTTTCATCCACACTCAAAAGTCCCCAATTCTATACACTCATCCTGACAGGCTATTCTTGGAAAAGTTCAACATTAGAATTGCTTCAAGGGTTTCCTCTCCCTTTGATTTATTTTCACTCTTGTTGTGTATTTCCAATTTTATCTATGTTTCATAGCTAGGGATTTCGATGTAGCCTTGCACAATTAACCCATGCTTTTATGTTAAAGTATTCAATTCATCAATCTGTCTTTTGTTTCATTCAGTGAATCGTTTGTTAAATTTGTTTGTTAATTTTGATGATTGATCACCATTAGGATTTCTTACAGGTCATTTGATCAAGAGTATAGTAAACATCATGCTTAATCTTGGTAGACATGTGAATGAATGAAGAGAATGCTATGCAAACATCCTGCCATGTATTTTCTTTGGTTCTATAACATTTTCTTGCATGCTAAAGAATCTTAATTTGGAACCAAAGTTGAACATCCCAATTAGGTAGTAGATTAGGAGATTTGATCAAAACCACACATCATATGGCTGATCATATATATGTAAAATGAACTCTGGAAACAGGTTAGTAATTGAATACAGTTTAACATTATAAACATGGAATTGGTTTTGTAATGGTGAACTCGAAATCCCTGGACCCATCTTCATCGTTTCTCAATCAACTTATCATTCGTTGTTACATTTTTCTTGCATTTTTAATCATTCTCATTAACAGCACACAACCTATATTTAATTTGTTATTTTCATTGCTTAGTTAGGGTTCTTTCAAGGCTAGTAATTTATAAAGGTCTAATCAATCCATGTGGTTTGACACCCATACTTGTGCCATTATACTAACCATATATTGCACTCGGAAGGAACACAACACATTTCCCTCTTTTTTTTTTTCTTCTTTTTCACTCTACCCGTGTCTCTCCCCTTTGTAACAACTAAGCCCATCATAAAACTTCACAGATTGAACCAAAAATTGCCACCATAGTGCTCCTCTCATCCACACGAACCGATCTTAGAATGGAGGAGTTTTGAGTTTCCAACTTGGAACTCCGACTCGAGTGTGAGTTTCCTGTTGATTTCCAGCTCATGTTACAAGGTTTTGGGAGATTTAGAGGCCATTACACAACTCCTTGTGGCCACTAGCCTAGATTTGAAGTGGAGCCAACATGAGAACACACGAGTTTGAGACGACAAAAATAGGTCTGACATTTTCGAGCTAATTTCAGTCCATTTTCATCAACTTTTTGGACTTTTAAAAGGTATTGATATGTTCTACTCTTCATAAGGTTCATTTCCATATAAAGTACATAAAAAATGGTTGAGAAATGAACAAGATAAGAAGTTTTGAAAATTTTCTAAAAATTTGGTGAATTTTTCCAGAAATCGACCAACCAGCCTGTGGCGGATGGCAATGTCGGTGGCTGTGGATGATGGAGAACAATTGGAGAAGAAAGAGAATATACTATTAAAGTTAACGGAAGATTTTGACATCGTTAGGTAACACAGTTAATATTTAATGAAATATTCCGTCGAATCTGACGGAATATTCCTCTATCATCTGTCAGCCTGTCAAGCGCGTGGCCTGCACATGGGAGCGCGTATGGCCATTACCTGGAGGTGTGTGGTGGTATGTGAGTGAGCATCCAGCCTCCGGGCGGCAAGTGCTTGACGTGTACGAGTTCATGACATCAAGTAGAATGTTTTTTTATATTTAAACCCTCCGTTTAAGAAAACTATGAGGGATTTTCCTAGCCTTTTAGTCCATATCTGATAGAAGCATATTTATGCGACTTTGTTAGCCTATTTCCTTGTATTTACTTAGATAGTTTCTATTTATTGTAGTGATTTAAGCTATTTTCGTGTGTTTGTAGGTCCAAATGACTAAAGTGGCAAGAAAATGCAATTTGGAGCATTTTGGAGCAGTTTTGGGCTTGGAATGGGTAGCACATGCATGGAGCAAGGTGGATGGACGAAACTGAAGTTCAAGAAATGCAAGGAATCTGCTAAAGAGATGGAAGAAATTAATTCAAGACTTGGAAGAAAAGGAATCAGCTACAAAGAAGGAAACATGAGTCAAACTTTCTTATTTTGACTTGGTCAATCCTAATGTTTCCTTACTTATGTTCCAATTACAAAGAGGGTTCCTAATTAATTTAGTACACTTAAATATAAGTTCTAGAAGCCCTAATCCCAGTCAAAGAGGGATGCCACACCACCCATCCCTTTCCTTCCCTTTCCTTATCGTGCAAGGCCTTCTACCTTTCCCAATTCCCTTGCTGCACCTTGTTACCCTTTTCCTCTTGGGATTTTGATTTGTTACTCTTTTCTTTGAGGATTTGGAGTCTTAAACCTTTCCCAAATTAATTCCCAACCGTGCCCTTCCTTCCTATATAAATAAAGAGCCTCGCCCGCTCCCACTAAACCACCAATTCATACTTTTAGCCATTCTTTCATACAATTCACCACTCAAACCTTCACCCACACCTTGTGCCGCAGTAGAGAAAAAAGAGAGAAGACCCTTTGGAGCCGCGCTTGCCATTCAAGATTGTTGGATTGTTGGAGCGTTTCTAGGTGTATTCAATCTCTTGTTTTCAATGTTTAATTTAAGTTTTCTTTGTGTTTGCTATGAACATGAGGAGCTAAACTTGTTTTAGCTAGAGGAGACTTTGAAACCATGATTATATTTGCAATATGAATTGATTACTTCCAATTGTGATTTCATAAATCGTGAATACAATTTACTTCACTGCTTGATTGATAACTTATTCTTGTATGTTGATTGCGGATGCACACTTAGTTTGTATGCATGAATTTGATGCTAGAATATAAGGGAGTTTCACCTAATCGTTATGAACTTATACTCACAAGTAGAGGTTGCTGGTCATGATAGCGTTAAGTAAATTCCTGGCAGGAGTATCATGTTGTTTATAGTTACGAATGCCTTGTCAATGCTTATGATTTTCACAAAGCTTAATGATCTTTGATTGTATCTCTATTATGATGTTGATGTAAGGAACTATTGAAGAATAATTTGGTTGCCGATGCGTATGCCATCCAATTCAATGACTTAAGGAAAATCTGAGGGTTAATTAGTGTTGTTCACGGTTAATCTGAGGCGTTGAGGTTCATGGTTTATTGGAAAAGCAACTAGAAATCGATTTGTATGCAAGTGTGTCATGTGTGGAGAAGGACCTTCCAGCTAGCCTATCACCCATCCATTCACCCAATTTCATGTCAAACTTGTTTAAGTCTTTAAGTTACTTATTTTTACTTTAAATTCATCAAAAACCCAATCCCCTTTGCTTTGTTGTGTCAAATTAGTTAGAATCTGTCCAAACTTGTGTTTTTAAATGTTTTGAGTCAAAGTTAAGTTAGAATTCATCCAAATCACCCTTTAGAGTCTAGTTTGAGTCTATTTGATTGTTTTATGTTGTGTTGAGTCTTTTTAGTTTGTTTTGAGTCATATAAGTTTAGTTAAGTGTTCTTTTTAAGTTTAGTTTTGTGTTTTTAAGTCAGTTTAGAGTAGATTAGCAATCCCTCCTAATCCCCGACCAAGACGATCCCTGCTTGCATCTTTACTACAATTGTCAAAAAGAGGGTTTAATTTGAGTGTTAGTTTATATTACATGAATATCCTAATTAATTAATTAGTAAAGTTATTTCTCATATAGGTGAGACTTACCCCGAGGAAGTACGAGGACAAACAAGGCTAGGAGGCTACGACCCATCAACCTATCAGTGAGTAGGCATTTGTTTTTATATATATTGTATACAAAGTTTTATAGTTTCCACATGTTCTTTTGGATTGATTTTATGCCTATCATGCCATGTTTTATTTAATTTTAAAAATGCCATATTATTGTTGAGATTTATATATTGTCATGGCATATTCATATACATTATACTTGCTCATTACGCATGCTTGCACTAGTGTAGTACTCGCCTGAGCCAGGCTTCACGTCAATATTTACATCGCACCGCATGCTCACGTTGGATCCATTGTAGGTGCCAGTCTTGTCGTACAAGTTGCAATAGGCAACTCCGACTCGTATGTAATGCGTCTAGCGCCAGTCTTCACTTGATTGTAGTACTAGAGTGTATATTATGATTGCACCCAGTCATGTTTGTGTCAGATTCCCTCTGCATGAGAGGGTTTAATTTAAGTGTTAGTTTATATCACATCAAGTTTTTGGCGCCGTTGCCAGGGATTAGCAACCTTGTTAATCCCCTGTTGTTTCTTTTTGTTTCTTTTTCATGTGTTTTTATTTTAGTTTCTTACCTTGTTTTGTTTTCTTGTTTTTAGGTACTAGTTTATGACTTGAAGTTCTCAACCTGTTTGTGAGCACATCTTTTACTTTGAGGACGATTTTGAACGAACTTTGAGAAGGAAGAGGAAGGAGCCAGAACTTAATCCACCTAGTTCTAGCTCAGAATCTGAGTTTGAGGAGGAAGAAGAGGCCACGACTCAGGTGGAAGAAGAAGCACAAGTCATGGCAGCGGATAATCGAACAATCAAGGAACTTTCAGCCTCGAGATTAGACAATGTTGTACCCCTATGCATTCAATATCCAAGGGCAGTTCAAGACAAGACCGATGAGTTCAAATTGAAATTTAGCTTACTACATCATATTCCCAAATACCATGGGCTGTCCATGGAAGATCTAAATAACCACTTGAAGGAATTTGAAGTGGTATGTTCAAGCATGACCCCAATCAACGTGGATGGCAATATTTTGAAGATGAAAGCTTTTTCATTCTCTCTTTTGGAAAAAGCTAAGGATTGGTTGTACGAATTGGCACCTGGAACCGTCACTTCTTGGGAAAGCATGAAAAGAGCATTCTTAGAGAAATTTTTCCCAACTTCAAGAGTTATTCTTTTGAGGAAGAAGATTAGTGGAATTCAACAAAATCAAAGGGAGTCATTTCCAGCATATTATGAGCTTTTCAAGACTCTAGTTGCATCATGCCCTCAACATCAAATGAAAGAAGAACTTCTAATTCAATATTTCTACGAAGGACTTCTTCCAATTGAAAGACAAATGCTAGATGCTTCAACGGGAAGAGCTTTGGTTGACAAAATACTCGTTGATACCAAGACCCTAATTGCAAACCGAGCCTTGAATGCATAACAATACGAAAGAGTTGGACATAGGGACATCCCACGGCAACAACCACAAATGAATGAGGTAAGTGCAATTTCTGAAATTCAATCTCAATTGTCTAATCTCACTATTCTTATGTTACAAGTTGTTGATGGATCCAAAGTGCAAAAAGCAAGTGTATATGGCGTGTGCACCATGCAAGGGCACCCTTCTGAGCAATGTCCTTAATTGATTGAGAATAGAGGATGGGAAAGTGCCCATGTTGTGGGATTTCAAGGCCAAAATCAACCCAAATATGATCCATACGCAAACACTTACAATCCGGGATGGAGAGATCATCTAAACATGAAGTGGAGGGAGTCTCAACAACCTCAACAACAAGGAGGATTTCGTCCACTACCCCTTGGGATTTTTCAAAGGCCATATGCACCAATGCAACCTCAACCACCTCCGGTTCAACCAAACTTAGGTACATCTTTGGATAACGGTAAGGTTATTCAATTACTCACCTCTTTGATGCAAGGAGTACAAAATCAAGCTAAAAAGGTGGATGAATTGGAGAAACAAATAGGGCAAATGGCAGAATTCATGCGCCAATTTGGAGAATAAGGAAAACTGCCTAGTTCAACCATTGTGAATCCAAGATGAGGATTTGAAACCGCCAATGCCATCACTTTGAGAAGTGGCAAGGAAGTTGGAACTGACCCACAACCATCCAAATCAAGCCACAAGGAGGATGAAAAGCTGCTGAAAGAGGAGGAGGACAAAGGCAAATCCACGACAAGGGTGGAGCAACCCTTGCCGTAGCCACTTAAAGCTCTTATGTTGTCCAACAAAGGTGAGTTAGGTCCAAATTCAATTGTTTCTAATGTTATTCCACCAAATGTGCCTTTCCCACGTAGATTTTTGCAATCAAAGAAAGATGAGAGTGACAAGGACATTCTTGAGACATTTAGAAAGGTGTAAGTCAATATCCCTCTCCTTGATGCAATCAAACAAGTTCCAAAGTATGCAAATTCTTGAAAGAACTTTGCACAACAAGGAAAAAGATTTCGAATAAGGAAGTGGTGCATGTAAGTGAAAATGTCTCTGCATTGTTACAAAGAAAATTGTCTCCTATATGCAAACATCCAGGTAGTTTCACTATCCCTTATGTAATTGGGAATACAAGGTTTGAACATGCTATGTTAGACTTAAGTGCATCCATTAATGTCATGCCTTACTCTATCTATGCATCTATGAACTTAGGAGAGCTTAAAAATAGAGTTATTATTCAATAAGCCGATCATTCTAATGCATATCCAAAAGGAGTTTGGGAAGATGTTTTGGTGCAAGTTGATCATTTAATCTTTCCGGCTGATTTTTATGTGCTTGAAATGGAAAATTCGGCTCATTCTCCACCATTGCCACTCTTACTTGGAAGACCATTCATGAAAACAGCCCAAACCAAAATTGATGTGGCCAAGGGAGCATTAAGAATGGAGTTTGGTGGTGATATAATTAAATTCAATGTTTCTGAATCTATTAAGAATCATAATGATGTTCACCCTTGTTTTTCCATTGATGTGAATAAAGATATAGGACAGGAACGATCAACATCTATAAAAAAAGATGCATCTAGAACCACCATCAAAGAGGGAATTGGAGTGGCTGCACTAAAAACACCCAATCTGGCCGAGAGCACCAATAGTGATTTTGTTGACAGTGCTGTCACGTTTGAGCCTCCATCACAATGTGTTTGTAAGTCTCCAATCCCAATTCCAATTCATATTTCAACTAATAGGTTGTTACCTTCTTTTATGCAGGTTCCCAATCGAAATCAAGGTGGTGAGAAAGTTCACATTGACTATAGGAAGCTCAATACCATAATCAGGGAGGATCATTATCCCTTTCCATTCATAGAGCCTTATTATGAGTACTTTGAGGGGCTGGTTATGGAGGAAACACCCCTCCATGTCGTGGGCTCTAATAGAGCTTAAAAGGAGGTGTTGTCTGGTTGGAAGACGTTAAAGCAAGTGCTTCTTGGGAGGTAACCCATGCATTTGAATAAAGAAGACCTAGGAATCTCCAACAATCCACAACCAGATTTGCGTTCCTAAACCCTACTCTTAATTGCTTTTACTTTGCCATCATAGTCATATTTGTTAGTTGTTGTTTGATTGTTTGAGTGTGAGTCTTTTGTTTGAAACATTGAGGACAATGTTTGGTTTAAGTGTTGGGGGGGTAAACAAGCTGTTTTTGCATGATTTTCATGGGATTTATCACCTATCACTTGTAATGTTGTTACTCACTATTTTTAAGTGTTTTTAGTGTGTTTTGTAGGTGTTTTAATGTGTCTTAAACAGAAAATAACGAAAATTTGACAAAAAATTCGAAAAAGTTTTGACAAACACCAAAAAGGGTCGTTTTAGAGTTATTTTTGTGTGTTTGTTTGTGTCTTAGGGTACCTTCCAACACAATGATGAGGATTTGGTTTTTAATTGCATGACTATTAAAGAAAGTTACAAACATGGATGGAAGTTTGATTTTCTCTTTGGTTTATGCTTAGTTGTAGTTGTCGTTTACGAATTCACATGTAATCACAAAGAAAAAAAATCAGTTTTTGTAACATGCTTAAAGGAAGGAACTCAAACTAACGCTACAACTCTAAGAGACTTGATCTTAAACTTTGTTTAGAGAGTTATTAATCTATGATTTCTTGTTTTCTAAAGTCGTTGCATGATCTCATTATTCTTTGCTTGGTCGCTACTTAGAATGTGTTTTCATCATTATAGTTCCAAATACTAGAACTCATGCCCATTTCATTGAAAGCATGATACTGATTGCATAACATACAATAAGATGAAGTTGTTTAGTTAAACCAGAGCCAAAAAGCCTTATCCCTTTGCATATGTATTGTAGGTTTAACCGTTTTGAGCCTAATTTAGCCTATTTTCTTTGTTAACCACATTATCCTTACCTAGCCTAGAATAGGATTATCCATACCCTTGTTCTTAAAGGATATTGAAGCTTAACCTAGAGCGAATTCCTTTTGACCAACCTATTGCAGAAAACAAGTGTGGGGGAAGGTAAAAGGGCATGAAATTGAAGAAAAGAAAAAAAAAAGCAGAAAGAAAAAAAGAGAAAGAAAAGAGTTGAGAAATAAGTGAGAATGAACTCACAAGTATTGGTTGTTAAAGAAAGGGTCCAAAAGTTTGAATTTGACCCTAAGTGTTGTGTGAATCTCCCATGGGTGTTTAAAGTTGATTTCTGCATTCAAAAGTGAATTCTAAATGTTTATTTCATTATTTTGCTTACTATATTGCTTTAAGAACCTTTGTTTTTCCTTACCTTTCTTTGTTAGCCAATACCTTAACCTTAGACTTCTATCCTGATTGTTATGTATTTCAATATGTGGAGTTTGAAATTGGTATGAGCATATGGAATCCCTGGTTCTCGCTTCTAAGTAGTAGCATTCCATTCATGAGATCATCTACATGTCATATTAATAATTCCAGAAATTGCTTTCTTTGTTATAACATATGTGAGTGTTAGACTACATGTTTACATCAATCTTCTCACATATACTTAGTATAGGAAGTGAAGTTAGAAAATCTGTATGAAAATAGAGAGTATATCCAGTGAGGAATTGAGCGAATTCTCTAAGGCATGTTACTACTTTCAAAATGTTGTTTTAATTGATTAAATGCAAACTAGTGAGTGGTGACTGTGGTAAAGTGTTTACTCAAGTGTAAAGAGAGCTAAAATCTATGGGAGTAGTGATTTTTAATATGTCATGTTCATTGGAAATCCCTGAGGCAAATGTTGGAAGGTCTAGATTGTGTTCTGTTTGTTTTGTTTGTTTTGTTTTGCTCGAGGACTAGCAAAAGCTAAGTGTGGGGGAATTTGATAGGAGCATATTTATGCGACTTTGTTAGCCTATTTCCTTGTATTTACTTAGTTAGTTTCTATTTATTATAGTGATTTAAGCTGTTTTCGTGTGTTTGTAGGTCCGAAGGACTAAAGTGGCAAGAAAGTTTAATTTGGAGCAGTTTTGGGCTTAGAATGGGTAGCACATGCATGGAGCAAGGTGGATGGACGAAATTGAAGTTCAAGAAAGGCTAGGAATCTGCTAAAGAGATGGAAGAAATTAATTCAAGACATGGAAGAAAAGGAATCAGTTACAAAAAAGGAAACATGAGTCAAACTTCCTTATTTTGACTTAGTCAATCCTAATCTTTTCCTACTTATGTTCCAGCTGCAAAGGGAGTTCCTAATTAATTTAGGACACTTAAATATAAGTTCAAGAAGCCCTAATCCCAGTCAAGGAGGGATGCCACACCACCTATCCCTTTCCTTCCCTTTCCTTGCCGTGCAAGGCCTTCTACCTTTCCCAATTCCCTTACCGCACCTTGTTACCTTTTTCCTCTTGGGATTCTTATTTGTTACCCTTTTCTTGGAGGATTTGGAGTCTTAAACCTTTCCCAAAATAATTCCCAGCCATGCCCTTCCTTCCCATATAAATAAAGAGCCTTGCCGCACCCATTAAACCACCAATTCATACTTTCAACCATTCATTCATACAATTCACCACTCAAACCTTCACCCATAACTTGTGCCGTAGTAAAGAAAAAGGAGAGAAGACACCTTGGAGCCGTGCTTTCCATTCAAGATTGTTGGATTGTTGGAGCGTTTCTAGGTGTATTCAATCTTTTGTTTTCAATGTTTAATTTAAGTTTTCTTTGTTTTGCTGTGAACATGAGGAGCTAAACTTGTTTTAGTTAGAGGAGACTTTGAAACCATGATTATGTTTGCAATATGAATTGATTACTTCCAGTTGTGATTTCATAAATCGTGAATGCAATTTACTTAACTACTTAATTGATAACCTATTCATGTATGTTGATTGAGGGTGCACACTTAGTTTGCATGCATGAATTTGAACTTATATTCACAAGTAGTGGAGGTTGCTGGTCACGATCGTGTTAGGTAAATTTCTAGTAGGAGTATCATGCTGTTCATAATTACGAATGCCTTGTCAATGCTTGTGATTTTCACAAAGCTTAATGATCTTTGATTGCATCTCTATTATGTTGTTCATGTAGGGAACTATTGAAGAATAATTTGGTTGTCGATGCGTATCCCATCCACTTCAATGACTTAAGGAAAATCTAAGGGTTAATTTGTGCTGTTCACGGTTAATCTGGGGCGTTGAGGTTCATGGTTTATTGGAAAAGCAACTGGAAATCGATTTGTATGCAAGTGTGTCGTGTGTGGAGAAGGACCCTCTAGCTAGCCTATCACCCATCCATTCACCCAATTTCGTGTCAAACTTGTTTAGGTCTTTAAGTTACTTATTTTTACTTTAAATTCGTCGAAAGCCCAATCCCCTTTACTTTGTTGTGTCAAATTAGTTAGAATTTGTCCAAACTTGCGTTTTTAAGTGTTTTGAGTCAAAGTTAAGTTAGAATTCGTTCAAATCACCCTTTAGAGTCTAGTTTGAGTCTATTTGATTGTTTTGTGTTGTGTTGAGTCTTTTTAGTTTGTTTTGAGTCATATAAGTCTAGTTAAGTGTTTTTTTAAGTTTAGGTTTGTGTTTTTAAGTCAGTTTAGAGTAGATTGGCAATCCCTCCTAATCCCCAGCCAAGAACGATCATACTTGCATCTTTACTACAATTGTCAAAAAGAGGGTTTAATTTGAGTGTTAGTTTATATCACATCAATATCCTAATTAATTAATTAGTCAAGTTATTTCTCGTATAGGTGAGACTTACCCTGAGGAGGTATGAGGACAAACAAGGCTATGAGGCTACGATCCATTGACCTATCAGGGAGTAGGCATTTGTTTTTATATATATTATATACAAAGTTTTATAGTTTCCACATGTTCTTTTGGATTGATTTTACGCCTATCATGCCATGTTTATTTAATTTTAAAAATGCCATATTATTGTTGAGATTTATATATTGTCATGGCATATTCATATACATTATACTTGATCATTATGCATGCTTGCACTTGTGTAGTACTCGCATGAGCCAGGCTTCACGTCTATGTTTACATCGCACCGCATGCTCATGTTGGATCCATTATAGGTGCCAGTCCTGTCGTACAAGTTGCAATAGGCAACTCCTACTCGTATGTAATACGCCTAGCGCCAGTCTTCACATGATTGTAGTACTAGAGTGTATATTATGATTGCACCCGGTCATGTTTGTGTCAGATTCCGTCTGCATGAACTCATGTGTTAACATAGATTGATGAGCACCTGATTTTATTATTCTACTGTTGAGATAATGTGATTTGGCATATTTCTAGAATTATTGTTGATTTGAATTTGATTCCATACTTATATGTAGTATGATTTTCTAGAAACTATACTTGTTTTACAGCGAGGGGTTAGTATGTTCAGAAAATAAATGTGTTTTATAAACCTTTGTTTTTACCCACTCACCCTTCTGTTTTTCGCCCCTCCAAGACTTAGATAGTTGAAATTCTCTGTGGTGTACGAGGAATATCTGGCGATTCTAACATATCCATAAATAAATGTATGGGGTTTTTCTCGGTTGTGTAATAAGTACTTTAACTAGTTTCGACTAGACTACTTTTGTCGTACTGTCGTCTATGCTCTGAACATTTGTGTTTTATGGGTTCTTCCCACTACTACGCACTCTTTACTTTAGATTAAAGAAGTGTGAGCTTTAGTTTAAATTTATCCATATTTTTATGCGTCACTTTCCTTTTTGGTTACGTCACCTTCGGTTGTCAGCTTGCATGCCTCGACCGTGGTCGAGGTGTGTCAGTTTGGTATCAAAGCAGAGGTTTAGTAGTCTTGCATTCCTTGTATGTGTTATATGTCCTAATAATTTTTGATCTCTTATGTCAGAATCATGCCACCTTCTAGAGCGCCACCTGTCCCTTCTGAGACTAATTTAGAGCCCATATCTCATCTTCAAATAAATAATTTCTTTGGCAACGAGGGACTCGAGAAATCTAAGGCTTGGATCGACCATGTTGACAAGATTTTTTGCGTTTTGTGGAGACAAAGGAATCTTCCAGTGGAGAGATGGGTTGAGACAACAACTTGGTTCTTTTGTCTAGGAACGGAATCAGGGTGGGCTTAGGAGTCATGCCTGTTGTCTGCTCAAGATGCCATGAATTGGGATGTTTTCAGGCGCCTATTTGAGGCTAGATTCACACCTTCGAAATACAAGGATCAAAAGAGAAATGAATTCACAAAGTTGAAGCAAGGTAAAATGTCAGTCATAGAGTACCACCGGAAGTTCATTGACTTATCCCGTTGTTGTCCTCCATTGTTGAGAATGCCAGAGAGATGCTCCGTTATTTTAAGAAGGGGACTCGAAAGCGATTGCATTCTTTGGCGACTTCTACTCCATGCTCTACCTACCAAGAATTCTTTGAGGTTCTGCTTCGTGTTGAAGATTCTGAGAATGGTCCTGATGAGGATGATGAAAAAGAGGATAATAGTAATACTCAGAAGAATAATAATAAAGGCAGTCATCATTTGGCCATCAAAAGACTCAGAATTTCAAGAGAAGCAATAACAGTTATGGATCGTCGAGCAGTGGTTCAAGTTCCAATACACCTCGAAGGGGCGGCAAGTACACTGGTAGTTCACAATTTCAGAGTTAAAGGAACCCTAGAAGTTCTGGTGCTTAGTTTTGCCACAAGTGCAATAGTCGTCATTATGATAAATGTAAGAAGGGAAGTAATGGATATTACACATCAGTAAGATGGGCACAGAGCTAATCAATGCCCTTAGAATAAGAAAACTCAACCTCCTACTCTACCACCTGCAGTTCCTCTCCACCAAATTTCAAGTTCTAGTACCTACCCACCGACAGGTTATAATGCTGTTTTCCATTACCAGGGCGACATATCTCAGTATCCAGTAGGAGCGTATCAATACCTACCTGATGTTCCCTATTATCAGGGTAGTTATACATAATACTAGGGGGTTATATGCAGTATCAGGGCGGCGGAGTGCAGTGGTATGCTGGAGGACAATACCAGAATCTTGATGTAGCTTTTAGCAGTGGCTGTTTAACCAGGTAAACTAATCAAACTAACCAGGGTCGAGGTAATCAGGGACGTGGCAACCAGGAAATAGTGGTTATAGAGGTAGACAGCAAATGCAGGGCCACGTCAACAACATCACCATGCAAGATGCTCAGAGTAATCCCGATTTAATCATGGGTACGTTGAATGTTCTTGCTCATTTTGCTAGAATTTTAATTGACTCGAGTGCTACTCATTCGGTTATTTCCCATACGTTTTCTCAGAAGACTCAACCTCACCCCACTCCCCCCCCCCCCCCGATTATGAGTTAGAGTTCACGATGCCTAGGGGTGAAATTTGCTATGTTAGTTAGGAATATCGAGGATGTTCCGTCCTTATCCAGGATGTCGTAATGCCAGCTAATCTTGTTCCTTTGGACATCGTTGATTTCGATGTTATCTTGGACATAGATTGGTTCGATTACAAATGTGCCATGTTGAATTGTCACTAGAAAATTGTTACTTTCCATTCACTGGGCATGCACTTTTGTCGACAAACGTAATGGTCTGAAACACGAAGTTATCTCTATCATGAGGGCGAAGTAGATGTTAAGGAAGGGTTATCAAGGCTACTTAGCTCATGTAGTGATGACTGAGGAGACTCATGCACAGGTGGAAGTTGAGTAGTCAGACACTTTTCTGATGTTTTTCTTGACGATTTACCTGGCCTACCACCAGATCGTGAAGTGGAGTTCATCATCGACCTAATTCTAGGTACCGACCCTATTTCTCTAACTCCTTATCGTATGGCTCCTGCGAAGTTGAGGGAATTAAAAACCCAGTTACAAAAACTTGTTGATAAGGGTTTTATTCCGTCGAGTACTTCTCCTTGGGGAGCTCCATTCTTATTTGTAAGGAAGAAAGATCGAACTTTGAGGCTATGTATCGATTACAAACAGCTAGATCGGGTGGCAATTAAAAACCGTTATCCTTTGCCTCATATCGATGACCTTTTTTATTAGCTTTGTGGTGCTTGTGTTTTCTCGAAAATTGATTTAAGGTCTGGCTATTATCAGTTGAAGATCAGAAGTGATGATTTTCTGAAAACAGCCTGTCGAACTCGATATGGTCATTA
This sequence comes from Pyrus communis, assembly GCF_041283825.1. NCBI lineage: Eukaryota > Viridiplantae > Streptophyta > Magnoliopsida > Rosales > Rosaceae > Pyrus > Pyrus communis. The sequence continues at coordinate 16,781,499 of NC_142570.1, read as the reverse complement.
TGATTCTCTCGTGATGCCATTCGAGTTAACTAATGCTTCAACAGCTTTTATTGACATGATGAACCAGGTATTTCATCCGTATCTTGACAGGTTAGTAATTATTTTCATCGACGAAATTCTGGTGTATTCTAAGAGTGAGGCTGACCATGCTAGACATTTAATCTGGTTTTGAAGAAGCTAAGGGAGAATCAACTATATGCTAAATTCAGTAAATGCCAATTTTGGCTGGATCAGGTATCATTCTTGGGACATGTATCAACTAAGGGTCATCTCGTGGATCCTCATAAAGTAGCAGCAGTGGAAAATTGGTAGCAACCTCAAACTATCACTGAAGTACGGAGTTTTCTTGGTCTTGCTCGCTACTATCGACGTTTTGTGAAAGACTTCTCAACCATAGCACTGCCTTTGACAAGGTTAACCAGGAAAGGAGTTAATTTTGAATGAAGTGATAATTGTGAGCTGAGTTTTCAATAACTGAAGTATTATCCCACTCATGCGCTTGTTTTGGCACTTCCAGATGACAGTGGGAATTTCGAGATCTATAGTGACGCCACTCTAAATGGTCTAGTTTGTGTATTGATGCAGCATGGAAAGGTGATCGCATATGCTTTGCGACAATTAAAGCCTCATTAGGTGAACTATCGTGCTTTTGATCTCGAATTGCCAGTTATTGTTTTCGCTTTGAAAATTTGGCGGCACTATCTTGATGAGGAAACATGTCGAATCTTCACTGACCATAAAGCCTCAAGTATATCTTTATTCAAAAAGAACTTAATCTCTGGCAGCGTAAATGGATGGAATTGATCAGCGATTATGACTGCACTATTGAATATCACCCTGGTCATGCGAATACTGTAGTAGATGCTCTCAACAGGAAATCTCACGGTCAATTTAATGTTCTTTATGCATGTCGTGTTCCTCTTCTATCTCATATGATATCTACTGGGGCAATTTTTGGAATGGTTCACCAGAAAGCCCTACTTGCCAACTTTCAAGTCAGACCAGTTTTATTAGATCGTGTTCTCGAGGCCCAGATGAATAACTCAGAATCCCAGGAGTTAAAGCAAGTGGTGTTGAATGGCAATAGGAGAGATCTCAAGATTCGAAGGCCTGATGGTATGCTTATCGAGGCAATCGAATGTATGTACCGAATGTGGAAGAATTGACGAAAGAAATACTCGATGAGGCGCATATCTCAGCTTATGCGATGAATCCTGAGGGTACTAAGATGTATCATATTGTCCGACCTTTCTACTACTGACTAGGAATGAAAAGATAAATTCTAGAGTACGTGAGTCATTGTCCAATCTGTTAGCAGGTCAAAGTGGAAATAAAGAACCCATTCGGGGTGCTACAGCCACTTCCTATACCCCAGTGGAAATGGGAAGATATCACAATGGATTTCTTGTATAAGTTGCCTCGTACACGTAATGGCTATCACAATATTTGGGTGATTGTAGATCGGCTTACCAAGTCAGCACATTTCCTACTTGTTCGTGAAAACCACCATCGGAGTCGGTTAGCCAAACTTTTCGTCTCTGAAATTGTCAAGTATCATGGTGTTCCAATTAGTATTATTTTCGATTGGGACCCCAGATTTACTACAAAATTTTTGGTAGATTTTCAAGAAGCTCTAGGTTTGAAATTACTCTACAGCACCGCTTATCATCGTCAGACCGATGGGCAATCAGAGAGAACTATTTAGACGTTATAAGACATGCTGAGATCTTCAGTCTTGCAATTTGGAGATGCATGGCGGAAATGCTTGCCTTTGATAGAATTCACCTACAACAATAAATTTCACTCTAGCATTGGCATGTCACCATTTGAGGCTCTTTATGGGAAACCTTGTTGTAGCAACACAGGATCAACAAAAGAGTATAGCAGAATGACAGAGTATATAAGGTTGGAGATTGGGTATTCTTAAAGTTATCTCCATGGAAAGGCATTGTACATTCCGGGAAGAAAGGAAAACTAAGTCCTCGTTACATTGGACCATATCAGATTATTGAACGATTTGGTGAAGTTGCCTATCAACTTGATCTACCTCCAAAATTGTTAAGAGTGCATAATGTGTTTCACGTGTCCATGCTATGGAGATACGTCTCTGATCCGTTAATGTGATTTCTCCTCAGCTGTTAGAGATTAACCCAGATTTAACTTATGATGAGGTTTCAGTGACGATTCTTGACTGGAAAGACACAGTTCTGAGGAACAAAACCATTCATATGGTGGAAGTCAAAGGACCGTATGCAAGACCTTTATCCACGTTTGTTCTTTAATTATGATTTTTAGTAGTGTTGAAATTTTCTTAAGAGGGGTAGGTTGTGACGACCCATCCCTAATTTTCCATGTAATTTTGTCCCCGAGTGTGTAAATTGACGTTTTTGCCCTGTTTGGTAAAAGTGGAACCTGACATGGACGTAGTTATTTGGTTTTAAATTAGTTTTCTCGACATCGTAATTAATTAGTACTCGTTGTTACGAATGTGTGAGCGAGAGTTAGACCCAAATCGGACTTGTAACGAAAAAGTTACGTTTAGTTAAAGTGCGTTAACAATGGGCAGATTTGTACACGTGTGTGCTAATTATTCAATGTAGGAAACTCTCTAGCCGTGTTTCTCCCCTCTGCTACAACTAAGACCCATCTTAAAACTTCACAAATCCAACCTAAAATCACCACCATCGTGCTCCTTTCATCCTCACAAACCCATATGTACGAACCGATCTAAGAGATGATGAGTTTTGAGTTTCCAACTAGTAGCCACTCGGAGCTCTGACTCGGGTGTGAGTTTCCTGTCAATTTTCAGCTTGTGTTACAACATTTTCAGAGATTTGAAGGCCATTACACAACTCCCCGTGGCCACCAACCTAGATTTGAATTGTTGCCAAAGTGAGAACACACGGGTTTGAGACGATGAAAATAGGTCCGAGACTTTCGAGCTAATTTCAGTTCATTTCCATCCATTTTTTGGACTTTTAAAAGGTATAGACTTGCTCTACTCTTCATAAGCTCCATTTCCATATAAAGTACATCAAAAATGGTTAAGAACTGAAGAAGATATGAAGTTTTAAAAATTTTCCAAAAATCTAGCGAATTTTTCCAGAAACCTATAAAAAAGAAGGAGAATATTCCGTTAAAATTAACTAAATATTCTGACACCGTTAGGTAACACCATTAATATTTAATAAAATATTCCATCAAATTTGACAAAATATTTCTCTATCATCTGTTAGCATGTC